>NW_026609289.1:0-300000 GCF_029499605.1 Hyla sarda
GGCGACATAATAACAGTATGAGTGCATGGTTTGGGAAAATAGATGCAGAAGGACAAATGGATGAAAGGATGGCCACATCTGGCAACTTTACTGTTTGCTTTTTTTCAATGCAAAGGAGAAGCGTATAATTATTAAAAATGGTATTTTTGGAGATGGACAGGCAGGCTGTAGGGGAGGAGGTAGGCCTGTATTTTGAACTTAAAAACTCAAATGGGTTTTTGGGTTCAAAATGTGTTTTTTTCACTAATGCTGCTATCCTTTTATAATTCATAATGTTTGGGCCAGGTAGTCTAATTACTTGGCGACATAATAACAGTATGAGTGCATGGTTTGGGAAAATAGATGCAGAAGGACAAATGGATGAAAGGATGGCCGCATCTGGCAACTTTACTGTTTGCTTTTTATCAATGCAAAGGAGGAGCGTATAATTATTAAAAAGGGTATTTTTGGAGATGGACAGGCAGGCTGTAGGGGAGGAGGTAGGCCTGTATTTTGAACTTAAAAACTCAAATGGGTTTTTGGGTTCAAAATGTGTATTTTTCCCTTATGCTGCTATCCTTTTATAATCCATAATTTTTGGGCCAGGTAGTCTAATTACTTGGCGACATAATAACAGTATGAGTGCGTGGTTTGGGAAAATAGATGCAGAAGGACAAATGGATGAAAGGTTGGCCGCATCTGGCAACTTTACTGTTTGCTTTTTTTCAATGCAAAGGAGGAGCGTATAATTATTAAAAGGCTATTTTTGGAGATGGACAGGCAGGCTGTAGGGGAGGAGGTAGGCCTGTATTTTGAACTTAAAAACTCAAATGGGTTTTTGGGTTCAAAATGTGTATTTTTCCCTTATGCTGCTATCCTTTTATAATCCATAATTTTGGGGCCAGGTTGTCCGATAACTTGGCAAAGTGAAAACAGTATGAGTGTATGATGGTTACCCCTGCTATCGGCGCTGCTGCCCCTTCTCTCCTTTTGACTATCAGTGCCGCTGCCCCATTGCCGGCGCCGATAGCCAGGGGGAGAGAAACGGCGCCGGCAATGGGGCAGCGATGTCGACAGACAGGGGGAAAGAAGGGGCAGCGGCACCCATTGCCGGTGCCGCTGCCCCGTTGCCTCCCCCATCCCCGGTTGTATAATTACCTGTTGCTGGGGTCGGGTCAGCGCTGCTTCAGGCTTCCGGTGTGCATTCCCTGCGTCGTTGCTATGCTTTGCATGGCGCTGCGCAATGACGAGAGACGTCACTCGTCATTGCGTCTCGCAACGCATAGCAATGATGCAGGGGACGCACAACAGAGGCCTGAAGCAGCTCGGACCCGACCCCGGCAACAGGTTATTATACAACTAGGGATGGGGGAGGCAACGGGGCAGCGGCGCCGGCAATGGGTGCCCCTGCTCCTTATGCCCCCCTGGCTATCGGTGCCGTTGCCCCATTACCGTCGCCGCTTCTCTCCCCCTGGCTATCGGCACTGGCAATGGGACAGCGGCACCGATAGCCAGGGGGAGAGAAGGGGCAGCGGTGCCGATAGCAGGGGGAGAGAAGCGGCGGTAGCAGGGCTCTAGACCCCAGGAAAGGCAGGGGGAGAGAAGCAGGCAGCGACGGCCTCTCTCCCCTGCCTTTCCTGGGGGCTCTGTGGGTTGAGAAGCAGTGTATCGGGGTACACACATGCACACACACGCACCCTCATTTTATGAAGGATATTTGGGTAAAAACTTTTTTTACCCAAATATCCTTGGTAAAATGAGGGTGCGTGTTATAGGCCGGTGCGATGTACACCCCGATAAATACGGTAATGTTCCCTTATGCTGCTACCCTTTTATAATCCATAATTTTTGGGCCAGGTAGTCTAATTACTTGGCGACATAATAACAGTATGAGTGCATGGTTTGGGAAAATAGATGCAGAAGGACAAATGGATGAAAGGATGGCCGCATTTGGCAACTTTACTGTTTGCTTTTTTTCAATGCAAAGGAGGAGCGTATAATTATTAAAAAGGGTATTTTTGGAGATGGACAGGCAGGCTGTAGGGGAGGAGGTAGGCCTGTATTTTGAACTTAAAAACTCAAATGGGTTTTTGGGTTCAAAATGTGTATTTTTCACTAATGCTGCTATCCTTTTATAAACCATAATTTTTGGGCCAGGTAGTCTAATTACTTGGCGACATAATAACAGTATGAGTGCATGGTTTGGTAAAATAGATGCAGAAGGACAAATGGATGAAAGGATGGCCGCATCTGGCAACTTTACTGTTTGCTTTTTTTCAATGCAAAGGAGGAGCGTATAATTATTAAAAATGGTATTTTTGGAGATGGACAGGCAGGCTGTAGGGGAGGAGGTAGGCCTGTATTTTGAACTTAAAAACTCAAATGGGTTTTTGGGTTCAAAATGTGTATTTTTCCCTTATGCTGCTATCCTTTTATAATCCATAATTTTTGGGCCAGGTAGTCTAATTACTTGGCGACATAATAACAGTATGAGTGCGTGGTTTGGGAAAATAGATGCAGAAGGACAAATGGATGAAAGGATGGCCGCATCTGGCAACTTTACTGTTTGCTTTTTTTCAATGCAAAGGAGGAGCGTATAATTATTAAAAGGCTATTTTTGGAGATGGACAGGCAGGCTGTAGGGGAGGAGGTAGGCCTGTATTTTGAACTTAAAAACTCAAATGGGTTTTTGGGTTCAAAATGTGTATTTTTCCCTTATGCTGCTATCCTTTTATAATCCATAATTTTGGGGCCAGGTTGTCCGATAACTTGGCAAAGTGAAAACAGTATGAGTGTATGATGGTTACCCCTGCTATCGGCGCTGCTGCCCCTTCTCTCCCCCTGACTATCAGTGCCGCTGCCCCATTGCCGGCGCCGATAGCCAGGGGGAGAGAAACGGCGCCGGCAATGGGGCAGCGATGTCAACAGACAGGGGGAAAGAAGGGGCAGCGGCACCCATTGCCGATGCCGCTGCCCCGTTGCCTCCCCCATCCCCGGTTGTATAATTAACTGTTGCTGGGGTCGGGTCAGTGCTGCTTCAGGCCTCCGGTGTGCATTCCCTGCGTCGTTGCTATGCTTTGCATGGCGCGGCGCAATGACGAGAGATGTCACTCGTCATTGCGTCTCGCAATGCATAGCAATGATGCAGGGGACGCACAACAGAGGCCTGAAGCAGCTCAGACCCGACCCCGGCAACAGGTAATTATACAACTAGGGATGGGGGAGGCAACAGGGCAGCGGCGCCGGCAATGGGTGCCGCTGCCCCTTATGCCCCCCTGGCTATCGGTGCCGTTGCCCCATTACCGTCGCCGCTTCTCTCCCCCTGGCTATCGGCGCTGGCAATGGGACAGCGGCACCGATAGCCAGGGGGAGAGAAGGGGCAGCGGTGCCGATAGCAGGGGGAGAGAAGCGGCGGTAGCAGGGCTCTAGACCCCAGGAAAGGCAGGGGGAGAGAAGCAGGCAGCGACGGCCTCTCTCCCCCTGCCTTTCCTGGGGGCTCTGTGGGTTGAGAAGCAGTGTATCGGGGTACACACATGCACACACACGCACCCTCATTTTATGAAGGATATTTGGGTAAAAACTTTTTTACCCAAATATCCTTGGTAAAATGAGGGTGCGTGTTATAGGCCGGTGCGATGTACACCCCGATAAATACGGTAATGTTCCCTTATGCTGCTACCCTTTTATAATCCATAATTTTTGGGCCAGGTAGTCTAATTACTTGGCGACATAATAACAGTATGAGTGCATGGTTTGGAAAAATAGATGCAGAAGGACAAATGGATGAAAGGATGGCCGCATCTGGCAACTTTACTGTTTGCTTTTTTTCAATGCAAAGGAGGAGCGTATAATTATTAAAAAGGGTATTTTTGGTGATGGACAGGCAGGCTGTAGGGGAGGAGGTAGGCCTGTATTTTGAACTTAAAAACTCAAATGGGTTTTTGGGTTCTAAATGTGCATTTTTCACTAATGCTGCTATCCTTTTATAAACCATAATTTTTGGGCCAGGTAGTCTAATTACTTGGCGACATAATAACAGTATGAGTGCATGGTTTGGGAAAATAGATGCAGAAGGACACATGGATGAAAGGATGGCCGCATCTGGCACCTTTACTGTTTGCTTTTTTTCAATGCAAAGGAGGAACGTATAATTATTAAAAATGGTATTTTTGGAGATGGATAGGCAGGCTGTAGGGGAGGAGGTAGGCCTGTATTTTGAACTTAAAAACTCAAATGGGTTTTTGGGTTCAAAATGTGTTTTTTTTCACTAATGCTGCTATCCTTTTATAATCCATAATTTTTTGGCAAGGTAGTCTAATTACTTGGCGACATAATAACAGTATGAGTGCATGGTTTGGGAAAATAGATGCAGAAGGACAAATGGATGAAAGGACGGCCGCATCTGGCAACTTTACTGTTTGCTTTTTTTCAATGCAAAGGAGGAGCGTATAATTATTAAAAGGGTATTTTTGGAGATGGACAGGCAGGCTGTAGGGGAGGAGGTAGGCCTGTATTTTGAACTTAAAAACTCAAATGGGTTTTTGGGTTCAAAATGTGTATTTTTCACTAATGCTGCTATCCTTTTATAAACCATAATTTTTGGGCCCGGTAGTCTAATTACTTGGCGACATAATAACAGTATGAGTGCATGGTTTGGGAAAATAGATGCAGAAGGACAAATGGATGAAAGGATGGCCGCATCTGGCAACTTTACTGTTTGCTTTTTTTCAATGCAAAGGAGAGGCGTATAATTATTAAAAATCGTATTTTTGGAGATGGACAGGCAGGCTGTAGGGGAGGAGGTAGGCCTGTAGTTTGAACTTAAAAACTCAAATGGGTTTTTGGGTTCAAAATGTGTTTTTTTCACTAATGCTGCTATCCTTTTATAATTCATAATGTTTGAGCCAGGTAGTCTAATTACTTGGCGACATAATAACAGTATGAGTGCATGGTTTGTGAAAATAGATGCAGAAGGACAAATGGATGAAAGGATGGCCGCATCTGGCAACTTTACTGTTTGCTTTTTTTCAATGCAAAGGAGGAGCGTATAATTATTAAAAAGGGTATTTTTGGAGATGGACAGGCAGGCTGTAGGGGAGGAGGTAGGCCTGTATTTTGAACTTAAAAACTCAAATGGGTTTTTGGGTTCAAAATGTGTATTTTTCACTAATGCTGCTATCCTTTTATAATCCATAATTTTTGGGCAAGGTAGTCTAATTACTTGGCGACATAATAACAGTATGAGTGCATGGTTTGGGAAAATAGATGCAGAAGGACAAATGGATGAAAGGATGGCCGCATCTGGCAACTTTACTGTTTGCTTTTTTTCAATGCAAAGGAGGAGCGTATAATTATTAAAAAGGGTATTTTTGGAGATGGACAGGCAGGCTGTAGGGGAGGAGGTAGGCCTGTATTTTGAACTTAAAAACTCAAATGGGTTTTTGGGTTCAAAATGTGTATTTTTCCCTTATGCTGCTATCCTTTTATAATCGATCATTTTTGGGCCAGGTAGTCTAATTACTTGGCGACATAATAACAGTATGAGTGCGTGGTTTGGGAAAATAGATGCAGAAGGACAAATGGATGAAAGGATGGCCGCATCTGGCAACTTTACTGTTTGCTTTTTTTCAATGCAAAGGAGGAGCGTATAATTATTAAAAGGCTATTTTTGGAGATGGACAGGCAGGCTGTAGGGGAGGAGGTAGGCCTGTATTTTGAACTTAAAAACTCAAATGGGTTTTTGGGTTCAAAATGTGTATTTTTCCCTTATGCTGCTATCCTTTTATAATCCATAATTTTTGGGCCAGGTAGTCTATTTACTTGGCGACATAATAACAGTATGAGTGCATGGTTTGGGAAAATAGATGCAGAAGGACAAATGGATGAAAGGATGGCCGCATCTGGCACCTTTACTGTTTGCTTTTTTTCAATGCAAAGGAGGAGCATATAATTATTAAAAAGGGTATTTTTGGAGATGGACAGGCAGGCTGTAGGGGAGGAGGTAGAAAGAAAGAAGGGGCAGCGGCACCCATTGCCGGCGCCGCTGCCTCCCCCATCCCCGATTGTATAATTACCTGTTGCTGGGGTCGGGTCAGAGCTGCTTCAGGCCTCCGGTGTGCATCCCCTGCGTCGTTGCTATGCGCTGCATGGCGAGGCGCAATGACGAGTGACGTCACTCGTCATTGCTTCTCGCAACGCATAGCAATGATGATGGGGACGCACACCGGAGGCCTGAAGCAGCGCGGACCCGACCCCGGCAACGGGTAATTATACAACTATGGATGGGGTAGGCAACGGGGCAGCTGCGCCGGCAATGGGCGCCGCTGCCCCTTATCCCCCCCTGGCTATCGGTGCCGTTGCCCCATTGCCGGCGCAGCATCTCTCCCCCTGGCTATCGGCGCTGGCAATGGGACAGCGGCACCGATAGCCAGGGGGGGGAGAAGGGGCAGCGGCGCCGATAGCAGGGGGAGAGAAGCGGCGGTAGCAGGGCTCTAGACCCCAGGAAAGGCAGGGGAAGAGAAGCAGGCAGTGACGGCCTCTCTCCCCCTGCCTTTCCTGGGGGCTCTGTGGGGTGAGAAGCAGTGTATCGGGGTATACACATGCACACACACGCACCCTCATTTTATGAAGGATATTTGGGTAAAAAAATTATTTTACCCAAATATCCTTGATAAAATGAGGGTGTGTGTTATAGGCGGATGCGTGGTACACCCCGATAAATACGGTAATGTTCCCTTATGCTGCTACCCGTTTATAATCCATAATTTTTGGGCCAGGTAGTCTAATTACTTGGCGACATAATAACAGTATGAGTGCATGGTTTGGGAAAATAGATGCAGAAGGACAAATGGATGAAAGGATGGCCGCATCTGGGAACTTTACTGTTTGCTTTTTTTCAATGCAAAGGAGGAGCGTATAATTATTAAAAAGGGTATTTTTGGAGATGGACAGACAGGCTGTAGGGGAGGAGGTAGGCCTGTATTTTGAACTTAAAAACTCAAATGGGTTTTTGGGTTCAAAATGTATATTTTTCACTAATGCTGCTATCCTTTTATAATCCATAATTTTTGGGCATGGTAGTCTAATTACTTGGCGACATAATAACAGTATGAGTGCATGGTTTGGGAAAATAGATGCAGAAGGACAAATGGATGAAAGGATGGCCGCATCTGGCAACTTTACTGTTTGCTTTTTTTCAATGCAAAGGAGAAGCTTATAATTATTAAAAAGGGTATTTTTGGAGATGGACAGGCAGGCTGTAGGGGAGGAGGTAGGCCTGTATTTTGAACTTAAAAACTCAAATGGGTTTTTGGGTTCAAAATGTGTATTTTTCCCTTATGCTGCTATCCTTTTATAATCCATAATTTTGGGGCCAAGTTGTCCGATAACTTGTCAAAGTGAAAACAGTATGAGTGTATGATGGTTTGGGAACATAGGTGTAGAAGCACAAATCGATGAAAGGATAGCAGCATATGGCAACTTAACTGTTTGTTTTTCCAAAGCAAATGAAGAGTGCATAATTATTAAAAAAAGGGTATTTTTGGAGATGGACAGGCAGGCTGATGGGGAGGAGGTAGGCCTGTATTTTGAACTTAAAAACTCAAATGGGTTTTTGGGTTCAAAATATGTATTTTTCCCTTATGCTGCTATCCTTTTATAATCGATCATTTTTGGGCCAGGTAGTCTAATTACTTGGCGACATAATAACAGTATGAGTGCATGGTTTGGGAAAATAGATGCAGAAGGACAAATGGATGAAAGGATGGCCGCATCTGGCAACTTTACTATTTGCTTTTTTTCAATGCAAAGGAGAAGCGTATAATTATTAAAAAGGGTATTTTTGGAGATGGACAGGCAGGCTGTAGGGGAGGAGGTAGGCCTGTATTTTGAACTTAAAAACTCAAATGGGTTTTTGGGTTCAAAATGTGTATTTTTCACTAATGCTGCTATCCTTTTATAATCCATAATTTTAGTTCCAGGTAGTCTAATTACTTGGCGACATAATAACAGTATGAGTGCATGGTTTAGGAAAATAGATGCAGAAGGACAAATGGATGAAAGGATGGCCGCATCTGGCAACTTTACTGTTTGCTTTTTTTCAATGCAAAGGAGGAGCGTATAATTATTAAAAAGGGTATTTTTGGAGATGGACAGGCAGGCTGTAGGGGAGGAGGTAGGCCTGTATTTTGAACTTAAAAACTCAAATGGGTTTTTGGGTCCAAAATGTGTATTTTTCACTAATGCTGCTATCCTTTTATAATTTATAATGTTTGGGCCAGGTAGTCTAATTACTTGGCGACATAATAACAGTATGAGTGCATGGTTTGGGAAAGTAGATGCAGAAGGACAAATGGATGAAAGGATGGCCGCATCTGGCAACTTTACTGTTTGCTTTTTTTCAATGCAAAGGAGGAGCGTATAATTATTAAAAAGGGTATTTTTGGAGATGGACAGGCAGGCTGTTGGGGGGGAGGTAGGCCTGTATTTTGAACTTAAAAACTCAAATGGGTTTTTGGGTTCAAAATGTGTATTTTTCCCTTATGCTGCTATCCTTTTATAATCCATAATTTTGGGGCCAAGTTGTCCGATAACTTGGCAAAGTGAAAACAGTATGAGTGTATGATGGTTTGGGAACATAGGTGTAGAAGCACAAATGGATGAAAGGATAGCAGCATATGGCAACTTAACTGTTTGTTTTTCCAAAGCAAATGAAGAGTGCATAATTATTAAAAAAGGGTATTTTTGGAGATGGACAGGCAGGCTGATGGGGAGGAGGTAGGCCTGTATTTTGAACTTAAAAACTCAAATGGGTTTTTGGGTTCAAAATATGTATTTTTCCCTTATGCTGCTATCCTTTTATAATCCATAATTTTAGGGCCAGGTAGTCTAATTACTTGGCGACATAATAACAGTATGAGTGCATGGTTTGGGAAAATAGATGCAGAAGGACAAATGGATGAAAGGATGGCCGCATCTGGCACCTTTACTGTTTGCTTTTTTTCAATGCAAAGGAGGAGCGTATAATTATTAAAAAGGGTATTTTTGGAGATGGACAGGCAGGCTATAGGGGAGGAGGTAGGCCTGTATTTTGAACTTAAAAACTCAAATGGGTTTTTGGGTTCAAAATGTGTATTTTTCCCTTATGCTGCTATCCTTTTATAATCCATAATTTTTGCGCCAGGTAGTCTAATTACTTGGCGACATAATAACAGTATGAGTGCATGGTTTGGGAAAATAGATGCAGAAGGACAAATGGATGAAAGGATGGCCGCATCTGGCACCTTTACTGTTTGCTTTTTTTCAATGCAAAGGAGGAGCGTATAATTATTAAAAAGGGTATTTTTGGAGATGGACAGGCAGGCTGTAGGGGAGGAGGTAGAAAGAAAGAAAGAAGGGGCAGCGGCACCCATTGCCGGCGCCGCTTCCCTGTTGCCTCCCCCATCCCCGGTTGTATAATTGCCTGTTGCTGGGGTCGGGTCAGCGCTGCTTCAGGCCTCCGGAGTGCATCCCCTTCGTCAATGCTATGCGCTGCATGGCGCGGCGCAATGACGAGTGACATCACTCGTCATTGCGTCGCACAACGCATAGCAATGATGTAGGGGACGCACACCGGAGGCCTGAAGCAGCGCGGACCCGACCCCGGCAACAGGTAATTATACAACTAGGGATGGGGGGAGGCAACGGGGCAGCGGCGACGGCAATGGGTGCCGCTGCCCCTTATCTCCCCCTGGCTATCGGTGCAGCTGCCCCATTGCCGACACCGCTTCTCTCCCCCTGGCTATCGGCGCTGGCAATGGTACAGCGGCACCGATAGCCAGGGGGAGAGAAGGGGCAGCGGCGCCGATAGCAGGGGGAGAGAAGCGGCGGTAGCAGGGCTCTAGACCCCAGGAAAGGCAGGGGGAGAGAAGCAGGCAGCGACGGCCTCTCTCCCCCTGCCTTTCCTGGGGGCTCTGTGGGGTGAGAAGCAGTGTATCGGGGTATACACATGCACACACATGCACCCTCATTTTATGAAGGATATTTGGGTAAAAAAATTATTTTACCCAAATATCCTTGATAAAATGAGGGTGTGTGTTATAGGCGGATGCGTGGTACACCCGATAAATACGGTAATGTTCCCTTATGCTGCTATCCTTTTATAATCCATAATTTTTGTTCCAGGTAGTCTAATTACTTGGCGACATAATAATAGTATGAGTGCATGGTTTGGGAAAATAGATGCAGAAGGACAAATGGATGAAAGGATGGCCGCATCTGGCACCTTTACTGTTTGCTTTTTTTCAATGCAAAGGAGGAGCGTATAATTATTAAAAATTGTATTTTTGGAGATGGACAGGCAGGCTGTAGGGGAGGAGGTAGGCCTGTATTTTGAACTTAAAAACTCAAATGGGTTTTTGGGTTCAAAATGTGTATTTTTTACTAATGCTGCTATCCTTTTATAATTCATAATGTTTGGGCCAGGTAGTCTAATTACTTGGCGACATAATAACAGTATGAGTGCATGGTTTGGGAAAATAGATGCAGAACGACAAATGGATGAAAGGATGGCCGCATCTGGCAACTTTACTGTTTGCTTTTTTTCAATGCAAAGGAGGAGCGTATAATTATTAAAAAGGGTATTTTTGGAGATGGACAGGCAGGCTGTAGGGGAGGAGGTAGGCCTGTATTTTGAACTTAAAAACTCAAATGGGTTTTTGGGTTCAAAATGTGTTTTTTTTCACTAATGCTGCTATCCTTTTATAATCCATAATTTTTGGGCAGGGTAATCTAATTACTTGGCGACTTAATAACAGTATGAGTGCATGGTTTGGGAAAATAGATGCAGAAGGACAAATGGATGAAAGGATGGCCGCATCTGGCAACTTTACTGTTTGCTTTTTTTCAATGCAAAGGAGGAGCGTATAATTATTAAAAAGGGTATTTTTGGAGATGGACAGGCAGGCTGTAGGGGAGGAGGTAGGCCTGTATTTTGAACTTAAAAACTCAAATGGGTTTTTGGGTTCAAAATATGTATTTTTCCCTTATGCTGCTATCCTTTTATAATCCATCATTTTTGGGCCAGGTAGTCTAATTACTTGGCGACATAATAACAGTATGAGTGCGTGGTTTGGGAAAATAGATGCAGAAGGACAAATGGATGAAAGGATGGCCGCATCTGGCAACTTTACTGCTTGCTTTTTTTCAATGCAAAGGAGGAGCGTATAATTATTAAAAAGGGTATTTTTGGAGATGGACAGGCAGGCTGTAGGGGAGGAGGTAGGCCTGTATTTTGAACTTAAAAACTCAAATGGGTTTTTGGGTTCAAAATGTGTATTTTTCCCTTATGCTGCTATCCTTTTATAATCCATAATTTTGGGGCCAGGTTGTCCGATAACTGGGCAAAGTGAAAACAGTATGAGTGTATGATGGTTTGGGAACATAGGTGTAGAAGCACAAATCGATGAAAGGATAGCAGTATATGGCAACTTAACTGTTTGTTTTTCCAAAGCAAATGAAGAGTGCATAATTATTAAAAAAGGGTATTTTTGGAGATGGACAGGCAGGCTGATGGGGAGGAGGTAGGCCTGTATTTTGAACTTAAAAACTCAAATGGGTTTTTGGGTTCAAAATATGTATTTTTCCCTTATGCTGCTATCCTTTTATAATCCATAATTTTTGGGACAGGTAGTCTAATTACTTGGCGACATAATAACAGTATGAGTGCATGGTTTGGGAAAATAGATGCAGAAGGACAAATGGATGAAAGGATGGCCGCATCTGGCACCTTTACTGTTTGCTTTTTTTCAATGCAAAGGAGGAGCGTATAATTATTAAAAAGGGTATTTTTGGAGATGGACAGGCAGGCTGTAGGGGAGGAGGTAGAAAGAAAGAAAGAAGGCCCCCCTGGCTATCGGCGCTGGCAATGGGACAGCGGCACCGATAGCCAGGGGAAGAGAAGGGGCAGCGGCGCCGATAGTAGAGGGAGAGAAGAGGCGGTAGCAGGGCTCTAGACCCCAGGAAAGGCAGGGGGAGAGAAGCAGGCAGCGACGGCCTCTCTCCCCCTGCCTTTCCTGGGGGCTCTGTGGGGTGAGAAGCAGTGTATCGGGGTATACACATGCACACACACGCACCCTCATTTTATGAAGGATATTTGGGTAAAAAAATTATTTTACCCAAATATCCTTGATAAAATGAGGGTGTGTGTTATAGGCGGATGCGTGGTACACCCCGATAAATACGGTAATGTTCCCTTATGCTGCTACCCTTTTATAATCCATAATTTTTGGGCCAGGTAGTCTAATTACTTGGCGACATAATAACAGTATGAGTGCATGGTTTGGGAAAATAGATGCAGAAGGACAAATGGATGAAAGGATGGCAGCATCTGGCAACTTTACTGTTTGCTTTTTTTCAATGCAAAGGAGGAGCGTATAATTATTAAAAAGGGTATTTTTGGAGATGGACAGGCAGGCTGTAGGGGAGGAGGTAGGCCTGTATTTTGAACTTAAAAACTCAAATGGGTTTTTGGGTTCAAAATGTGTATTTTTCCCTTATGCTGCTATCCTTTTATAATCCATAATTTTGGGGCCAGGTTGTCCGATAACTTGGCAAAGGGAAAACAGTATGAGTGTATGATGGTTTGGGAACATAGGTTTAGAAGCACAAATCGATGAAAGGATAGCAGCATATGGCAACTCAACTGTTTGTTTTCCAAAGCAAACGAAGAGTGTATAATTATTAAAAAAGGTATTTTTGGAGATGGACAGGCAGGCTGAAGGGGCGGAGGTAGGCCTGTATTTTGAACTTAAAAACTCAAATGGGTTTTTGGGTTCAAAATGTGTATTTTTCACTAATGCTGCTATCCTTTTATAATCCATCATTTTGGGGCCAGGTTGTCCGATAACTTGGCAGAGTGAAAACAGTATGAGTGTATGATGGTTACCCCTGCTATCGGCGCTGCTGCCCCTTCTCTCCCCCTGGCTATCAGTGCCGCTGCCCCATTGCCGGCACCGATAGCCAGGGGGAGAGAAACGGCGCCGGCAATGGGGCAGCACCGTCGACAGACAGGGGAAAGAAGGGGCAGCGGCACCCATTGCCCCGTTGCCTCCCCCATCCCCGGTTGTGTAATTACCTGTTGCTGGGGTCGGGTCAGCGCTGCTTCAGGCCTCCGTCGTTGCTATGCTTTGCATGGCGCGGCGCAATGACGAGAGACGTCACACGTCATTGCGTCTCGCAACGCATAGCAATGATGCAGGGGACGCACACCGGAGGCCTGAAGCAGCGCGGACCCGACCCCGGCAACAGGTAATTATACAACTAGGGATGGGGGAGGCAACGGGGCAGCGGCGCCGGCAATAGGTGCCGCTGCCCCTTATCCCCCCCTGGCTATCGTTGCCGTTGCCCCATTGCCGGTTCCGCTTCTCTCCCCCTGGCTATCGGCGCTGGCAATGGGACAGCGGCACCGATAGCCAGGGGAAGAGAAGGGGCAGCGGGGAGGAGGTAGGCCTGTATTTTGAACGTAATAATTCAAATGGGTTTTTCGGTTCAAAATGTGTTCCGTATTTATCGGCGTATAACACACATTTTTTAGGCTGAAATTTTTAGCCTAAAGTCTATCTGCGTGTTATACGCCGATAAGCCGCTGCAGTTCAGTGATTTAAAGCGGGCGCTTTAAATGATGGAATTGCAGCGGCTTTTGCAGGTGCAGAGACCCTGCTATCGGCGCCGCTGCCCCTTCTCTCCCCCTGGCTATCGGTGCCGCTGTCCCATTGCCGGCGCCGATAGCCAGGGGGAGAGAAGCGGTGCCGGCAATGAGGCAGCGGCGCCGACAGACAGGGGGAGAAAAGGGGCAGCGGCACCCATTGCCGGCGCCGCTGCATCGTTGCCTCCCCCATCCCCGGTTGTATAATTACCTGTTGCTGGGGTCGGGTCAGGGCTGCTTCAGGCCTCCGGTGTGCATAACCTGCGTCGTTGCTGCGCGTTGCATGGCGCGGCGCAATGACGAGTGACGTCACTCGTCATTGCGTCTCGCAGCGCATAGCAATGACGCAGGGGACACACACCGGAGGCCTGAAGCAGCGTGGACCTGACCCTGGAAACAGGTAATTACACAACCAGGGATGGGGAAGGCTACAGGGCAGCGGCGCCGGCAATGGGTGCCGCTGCCCCTTCTTTCCCCTTTGCTATCGGTGCCGCTGCCCCATTGCCGGCGCCGCTTCTCTCCCCTGGCTATCGGCGCAGGCAATGGGGCAGCGGCACCGATAGCCAGGGGGAGAGAAGGGGCAGCGGCGCCGATAGCAGGGGGAGAGAAGCGGCAGTAGCAGGGCTCTAGACCCCAGGAAAGGCAGGGGGAGAGAAGCGGGCAGCGACGGCCTCTCTCCCCCTGCCTTTCCTGGGGGCTTCTGTGGGGTCAGAAACAGTGTATTGGGGTATACACAAGCACCCTCATTTTATGAAGGATATTTGGGTAAAAAACTTTATTTTACCCAAATATCCTTGGTATAATGAGGGTGCGTGTTATAGGCCGGTGTGTGGTATACCCCGATAAATACGGTAATTTCCCCTTATGCTGCTACCCTTTTATAATCCATAATTTTTGGGCCAGGTAGTCTAATAACTTGGCGACATGATAACAGTATGAGTGCATAGTTTGGGAAAATAGGTGCAGAAGGACAAATGGATGAAAGGATGGCTGCATCTGGCCACTTTACTGTTTGCTTTTTTAAATGCAAAGGAGGAGCGTATAATTATTAAAAAGGTTATTTTTAGAGATGGACAGGCAGGCTGAAGGGGAGGAGGTAGGCCTGTATTTTGAACTTAAAAACTCAAATGGTTTTTGGGTTCAAAATGTGTATTTTACCCTTATGCTGCTATCCTTTGATAGTCTATAATTTTTGGGCCAGGTTGTCCGATAACTTGGCAAAGTGAGAAGAGCATTAGTGTATCCCAACCTCATATCCTGTCCTCATATCCATCCTCTTATCACAACCTAAAAATTAGAACAGTATGAGTGCATGGTTTGGGAAAATAGGTGCAGAAGGACCAATAGATGAAAGGATGGCTGCATGTGGCAACTTTACTGTTTGCTTTTTTTTCAATGCAAAGGAGGAGTGTATTATTATTATTAAAAAGGGTATATTTGGAGATGGACAGGCAGCTTGAAGGGGAGGACGTAGGCCTGTATTTTGAATGGGTTTTTCGGTTCAAAATGTGTATTTTTCCCTTATGCTGCTATCCTTCTATAATCTATAATTTTGGGCCAGGTTGTCCGATAACTTGGCAAAGTGAGAAGAGCATTAGTGTATCCCAACCTCATATCCTGTCCTCATATCCATCCTCTTATCACAACCTAATATCCTGTCCTCATATCCCGACCTCACATCCCGTCCTCACATCTTGTCTTCATATCCCTACCTCATATCCCGACCTTATATCCCATCCTCTTATCCTGTCCTCATATCCCGACCTCATATCCTGTCTTCATATCCCATTCTCATATCCCGACTTCGTATGCCATCCTCATATGCTGTCCTCCTATCCAGACCTAATATCCCGTCCTCCTATCCCGACCTCATATCCTGTCCTCATATCCCATCCTCATATCCCGTCCTTATCTCCCATCCTCCTATCCCGTCCTCATATTTCATTCTCATATTCTGTCCTCATATCTCAACCTCATATCCCATCCTTATATCCTGTCCTCATATTCCCACCTCCTATCTTGACCTCATATCCCATTCTCATATCCCGTCCTCACATCCCATCCTCATATCCCGACCTCATATCCTGTCCTCATATCCCATCCTCATATCACAACCTCATATCCCGTCCTTATGTCCCATCCTCATATCCTGTCCTCATATGCTATCCTCATATCCCATACTCATATGCTGACCTCATATCCCGTCCTTATGTCCCAACCTCATATCCCGTCCTCATATCCCGACTTCATATCCTGTCCTCATATCCCGACCTTATATGCTATCCTCATATCCCATCCTCAAATCCTGTCCTCATATCTCGACCTCCTATCCCGTCCTCATATTCCATTCTCTTATTCTGTCCTCATATCTCAACCTCATATCCCATCCTTATATCCTGTCCTCATATTCCCACCTCCTATCTGACCTCATATCCCGTCCTTATGTAAAAAAAACCTCATACCCTGTCCTCATATCCCGACTTCATATCCTGTCCTCATATCCCGACCTTATATGCTATCCTCATATCCCATCCTCAAATCCTGTCCTCATATCTCGACCTCCTATCCCTTCCTCATATTCCATTCTCATATTCTGTCCTCATATCCCAACCTTATATCCCATCCTCATATCCTGTCCCCATTTCCCGTCTTTGTATCCCGACCTCATATACCATCCTTATATCCCATCCTCATACCCTGTCCTCATATGCCGACCTCATATCCCTTCCTTATGTCCCATCCTCATATCCTGTCCTCAGATGGGACTGATTTGTGATGAAGATATTGTAAGCTGAAAATAGAAGGGGACGTGGCTTTGTGGGACTGGGCGTGATTTGCAAGCCAGACCGATGCACAATAAGGGTAGATAATATAAGGAGTGGGGCTTAAAATGTGGGCTTGTCTATGTGAGATGGGGTATGGCTTGCAAGCCGGATTGACACATTCACCAGGAGATGCAGAACGGAGCTTGTGGAGTAAGGTACTGGAAGTTCCAAATACTTGCATCGGACTTGAAACAAAAACCCATCTTTTATATAAGGGTGTATGTAAGGGTTAATTTAACTATCATATCTTTTTATTTGACATACAAGTAATATGTGTACCAGGTATTATTTAAATATATTCAGCTGTACGGAAGTTATGTGGGAATACATTTCCCAATGATTTGCATGGGACTTTAATGCAGCCCATTTTCACCTCTAGGACGAAGCCCTTTTTTGCAAATCTGACCACTGTCACTTTAAACATTAATAACTCTGGAATGCTTTTACTTATCATTCTGATTCTGAGATTGTTTTTTCGTGACATATTCTACTTTAGCATAGTGGTAAATTTTTGTGGTAACTTGCAACCTTTCTTGGTGAAAAATCCCCAAATTTGATGAAAAAAATTTAAATTTTGCATTTTTCTAACTTTGAAGCTCTCTGCTTGTAAGGAAAATCCGTGAGGGGTGTAGTTTCCAAAATGGGGTCACATGTGGGTGTGTTTTGTCAGAACCGCTGTAACAATCAGCCACCCCTGTGCAAATCACCTCAAATGTACATGGCGCACTCTCCCTTCTGGGCCTTGTTGTGTGCCCCAGAGCACTTTGTGCCCACATATGGGGTATCTCCGTACTCGGGAGAAATTGCGTTACAAATTTTGGGGGGCGTTTTTCCCTTTTACCTCTTGTGAAAATGAAAAGTATAGGGCAACACCAGCATGTTAGTGTAAAAATGTTTATTTTTTTACACTAACATGCTGGTGTAGACCCCAACTGTTCCTTTTCAGAAGGGGTAAAAGGAGAAAAAGCCCCCCAAAATTTGTTAGGCAGTTTCTCCCGAGTACAGGGATACCCCATATGTGACCCTATACTGTTGCCTTGAAATACAACAGGGCTTCAAAGTGAGAGCGCCATGCGCATTTGAGGCCTGAATTAGGGACATAGGGGTATTTTATGCCAGTGATTCCCAAACAGGGTGCCTCCAGCTGTTGTAAAACTCCCAGCATGCTTGGACAGTCAATTGCTGTCCAGAAATGCTGGGAGTTTTCGTTTTGCAACAGCTGGAGGCTCCATCTTAGAAACACTGCCGTACAATAAGTTTTTCATTTTTATTGGGGAAGGGGGGTGGTAGGGGGGGCAGTGTATGTGTGTATATGTAGTGTTTTACTCTTTATTTTATGTTAGTGTAGTGTAGTGTTTTTAGGTTGCATTCACACTGGAGGCAGATTACACTGAGTCTCCCGCTGGGAGTTTGAGCTGCGGCAGAAAATTTGCTGCAGCTCAAACTTGAAGCGGTGAACTCACTGTAATCTGCCGCCAGTCTGAATGTAGCCTGTACATTCACATGGGAGGGGGGTCAAAACTACAACTCCCAGCATACACTGACAGACCATTCATGCTGGGAGTTGTAGTTTTGCAACAGCTGGGGGCACACTGGTTGAAAAACCTTGAATTAGGTTCTATGACCTAACTCAGTATTTTCCAACCAGTGTGCCTCCAGCTGTTGCAAAACTACAACTCCCAGCATGCATGATCTGTCTGTGCATGCTGGAAGTTGTAGTTTTGCCCCCCCTCCCATGTGAATGTACAGGCTACATTCACACTGGAGGCAGATTACACTGAGTCTCCCGCTAGGAGTTTGAGCTGTGGCAGAAAATTTGCCTCAGCTCAAACTTGAAGCGGGGAACTCACTGTAATCTGCCGCCAGTGTGAATGTAGCCTGTACATTCACATGGGAGGGGGGGCAAAACTACAACTCCCAGCATGCACTGATAGACCATGCATGCGGGGAGTTGTAGTTTTGCAACAGCTGGAGGCAAACTGGTTGGAAAACCTTGAATTAGGTTCTATGACCTAACTCAGTATTTTCCAACCAGTGTGCCTCCAGCTGTTGTAAAACTACAACTCCCAGCATGTACTGATTGCGGAAGGGCATGCTGGGAGATGTAGTTATGCAACGGCTGGAGGCACGCAAGTACAACTCCCAGCATGCCAAGACAGCCTTATGCTGTTCCTGAATGCTGGGAGTTGTAGTTTTGCAAGATTTAGAGGGGTTCAGGTTGTAAATCACTGTCCAGTGGTCTCTAAACGGTGGCCCTCCAGATGTTGCAAAACTACAACTCGCAGCATGCCCAGACAGCAAACTGCTGTCTGGGCATGCTGAGAGTTGTAGTTTTGCAACATCTGGAGGTCTACAGTTTGAGACCACTGTATAGTGATCTACAACCTGAACCCCTCTGTAAACTGTGGTCCTCCGGATGTTGCTAGGCAACAACTCACCTGGCAGGACCCGGATGAATTGCTGCTGCCACTGCACGTGGTGGATCCCCGCATGGAGGATCGCGCTCCGGGATCCAGGTAAGGGACCTTCGGCGCCGGTCCCTGGACAGTTCCCCCATTTTGCCCGGACACCGATAGGTGGGCAAAGCGGGGAAACCGAACTTTAACCCCCCCCTCTTCCCACGGTCTGCTATTGGTCGGTTGCTCGGCCGACCAATAGCAGGGATAGGAGGGGTGGCACCTATCCCTTCAGGGGGATCAAGAGTGTCTCGGACACCCCCGAACCCTCTTATTTTCCAGGTCACCGGGTCACCAGTGACCCGTATGACCCGGAATCGCGCAGATCGCAGGTCTGAATTGACCTGCGATTGGCGCCCATCGCGGTCATGGGGGGGTCTCAGTACCCCCTCGGCGATGTGCCGGGATGCCTGCTGTTGGATAACAGCAGTCATCCCGGCCCGATCACCGCTACCGGTGACGCGGCGCTCCCGGAACCCCGCGCCGTACATGTACGTCGCCGCATGCCAAGTGACACTTCGTGGCGCCGTACATGTACGTCACTCGTCGTGAGGGGTTTAAACAAAAACCCTGACCCTCACAAATGGGGTAGTTAAGGGTATTATCGAAATATCTCCAGCCATTTCAAAAGTTATGCAGTAACATATATTTTCCATAGACTTGTATGGGACTTTAAACAAAAACCCTGACCCTGGCAAATGGGGTTGAGTAAGGGTTAAATCACCTATACTATCTTTGTTGTTGACATATAAGTAACATGTGTGCCAAGTTTCATGTTAATATCTTTTGCCGTTTGGACGTGATGCTGGAACATACACACATACATACACACACTCACATTGGGGGAGATTTATCAAAACCTGTCCACAGGAAAAGTTGCCCAGTTGCCCATAGCAACCAATCAGCTTGCTTCTTTCCTTTTTTTAAAAGGCCTCTGTAAAATGAAAGAAGCAATCTGATTGGTTGCCAAGGGCAACTGCACCACTCTTGCTCTGCACAAGTTTTGTTAAATCTCTCCCATTGAGTTTTATATATATATATATATATACTAGCTGAATACCCGGCATTGCCCGGTTTTTCCTTTCTAATCCTTGTTGGGGAGGAAAATAAACAAAGGAGGAAGCTTTTGATTTCATATCCCCTCCTCATATATTGTTGTCATATCCCAACCCCATATCCCATCCTCATATCCCAACCTCCTATCCCGACCTCCTATCTCGACCTCCTATCCCGTCCTCCTATCTCGTCCTCCTATCTTGTCCTCCTATCCCGTCCTCCTATCTCGACCTCCTATCCCGACTTCCTATCCTGACCTCCTATCCAGTCCATCTATCTCGACCTCCTATCCCGTCCCCTATCCCTTCCTCCTATCACGTTCTCATATCCCATCCTCCTATCCTGTCCTCATATCCCGTCCTCCTATCTCGTCCTCCTATCTCGACCTCCTATCCCGACCTCCTATCCCGACCTCTTATCCTTGTCCTCCTATCCCATCCTCCTATTCCGACCTCCTATCCCATCCTCCTTTCCTGTCCTCATATCCTGACCTCCTATCCTGACCAGTAATATGTGTACCAGGTATTGAAATATCTCTTGAAGTTATGTGGGAACACACATTTCCCATTGACTTGTATGGGACTTTAAGCATAAACCCCTCCCCTGGCAAATGGGGGTGAGTAAGGGTTAAATCACCTATCCTATGTTTGTTGTTGACATATAAGTAACATGTGTACCAAGTTTCATGTTAATATCTTTAGCCGTTTGGACGTGATGCCGGAACGTACACACATACACACATTGGGGGAGATTTATCAAAACCTGTCCAGAGGAAAAGTTGCTGAGTTGCCCATAGCAACCAATCGGATCGCTTCTTTCATTTTTAGGAAGGCCTCTGCAAAATGAAATAAGTGATCTGATTGGTTGCTATGGGCAACTGGGCAACTTTTCCTCTGCACAGGTTTTGATAAATCTCCCAGATTGAGTTTTATATATATATATATATATATATATATATATATATATATATATATATATATATATATATTAAAGCATGCAGAATAGAACTACTATGTAGAAGAAAATGGCAGAAAAATTCAAAAATTACCCTTTTCCATAGCAATAGAGACAAGTATCTATCTATCTATATATATATTATATGTGTGTGTGTTTTTTTACATTTCTTCCCTCGCTTATAGAACTGTGAGACAAGGTTGGTGACATCACACATGTGACCTCACAAGGGATTAGCTATATCTTTGCCTTTCTTATAATCAGGCAACAAAGAAGACAAGACATTTCAAGGATCAGAGGGAGGATGGCCAGGAGCAGCCGAATACAACCAACAAACCAAGAAGATTGGTTCCTAGCATGCCTTCAAAATGCCTAGGACAGGATAAAGAAAACATTCAGCAAAGAGAAGTTGAAAGGGGTAATCCAGGATGAGAAAATCAGAGCTGATTTCTTCTGAAAACTGCACCACCTCTGTCCTAATGTTGTGTGTGATATCGCTGCTCAATTCTTCAAAAGGGAATGGAGAAAACTTGTAATATTACATACAACATGAGGACAGGTATGGTGCTGTTTTTGGAAACAAATAGCTCTGTTTTCTATTCCCTTTTAACAAACTCCTAGGATGCAGCAACATTCATCTGATGGACGGCACAGGTAGGACACTACATGTTTTTCTATACATTTCTCACTATTAACACCAGATTCATGTAACTAACACAATCATTTCAATGGCCTCAGTGCTGAACTTCTAGACACATGGGATATTTATCAAAACCTATGTACAGGAAGAGTATCATCTTTCATCCTTTAGAGATTTTTGGTGAGATTTATCAAAATCTGTGCAAAGGAAAAGTTGACCAGTTGCCAATAGCAACCAATCAGATTAATTTTCATTGTCAGATTAAAATTAATTTTGCAGAGGCCTTGTTAAAAATAAAATAAGCAAGCTGATTGGTTGCTATGGGCAACTGGGCAACATTTCCTCTGCACAGGTTTTGATAAATTGTGAGCTCCTGGAGGGGACTTTTTTTGTGCGAACTTGGCGAGTAGTACTGGTTGCCTAGTTTTGGTCACCCCAATGTGAAATCAGTCAAATGCATTCTACACCTCCCCCTTTTTTCTTTATACACTTTCCCTACAATATCTTTCACCCCCCTGCTATTTGGGGAAATTGGAGAAGGGAGTTCTTACACACATTGTGTTTAATTTTTTGCGCAAAGTTTTGCACAAGCTGTTTTTTTTTTGCGTCTTTTTTTGCGCACATTTCCTCCAGATGTGTAAGTTTTGGTGTACCTTGGAGTGACATATTTAGTACACACAAATTTATTAACTGCGTACATTTCATTTACCGACAGAAACTTGCGGGATGACCATATTTTTAAAGCCATCTTGGACTGCACTTAGCAAGATGCTCTAAATCATGCATTTAATTTTCCATTTGGATTGCGGAGATTACTATGCTTTTGTCGCCAGTCAGATTATCTCTGTGATACTTAAAATCTTTTTCATGTACCTTTTAAAAAAAATTTAATGATTATAGACCACTTATGATCACCCCTTCACCCGCAGTCTAACCTGATTCAACTGGAAAATACATCAGGTTATAGTGCAGGTGAAATACTTCCGGCACAGTTCAGACTTCAAACTGTGTAAAA
The DNA here is from genome assembly GCF_029499605.1 of Hyla sarda. NCBI lineage: Eukaryota > Metazoa > Chordata > Amphibia > Anura > Hylidae > Hyla > Hyla sarda. The sequence continues at coordinate 22,607 of NW_026609289.1, forward strand.
TTCAAACTCCCCAGCTGCTCTTGATGAGTGCAGGAGATTGCACCTGTGTAGTGTAACCATGGTGACCACAGCTAAGAATATACCACTGTATGTGCAGGGAGAGACAAGAAGATATCGCTGTTAGGTCTATGTATATGTGTGAGTATGTGTATGTAGCAGAGGCAGGTGTGTGAGTGTGTGTATGTAGCAGAGCTAGGGGGTTAGAGTTAATTTCCCCCGCCCTGGCCACCGATCGGAAGTCGGTACAGAGCGGGGGAACACGAGCGGAGAGGGGGGAGCATGGCCCGGCTTACCCGGACCTTCGGAGGCGGCATCCCGTAGCAGTGGCGCAAGCAGGAAGAACGGCGGCCGGAAAGTGCGGCGGAGAAGGCTGCAGTGAAGATCGCTATAAGTGATCTTCACTGTGGCCTTCTATAAGCTGCAAAACTACAACTCCCAGCATGCCCACACAGCCAAAGGTTGTCTGGGCATGCTGGGAGTTGTAGTTTTGCAGCATCTGGAGGGTCACAGTTTGGAGACCACTGTGTAGTGGTCTCTAAACTGTGGTCCTCCAGATGTTTCAAAACTACAAATTTCAGCATTCACTGACTGTCTGGGCATGCTGGGAGTTGTAGTTTTGCAACATCTGAAGTGACACAGTTTGGAGACCACTATATGGTGGTCTCCAAACTGTAGCCCTCCAGATGTTGCAAAACTACAACTCCCAGCATGCCCAGACAGTCAGGGATGCTGGGCGTGTAGTTCTGCAATATCTGGCCCTTCAGATGTTGCAGAACTACAACTCCCAACATGCCTGGACAGTCTGGGCATGCTTGGAGTTGTAGTTTTGCAACATCTGGAGGGCTACAGTTTGGAGGCCACTACTTAGCGGTCTCCAAACTGTTCTTCCCCAGTTGTTGCAGAACTACAACTCCTAGCATGCCCAGACTGTCCAGGCATGCTGGGAGTTGTAGTTCTGCAACATCTGAAGGGCCAGATATTGCAGAACTACATGCCCAGCATCCCTGACTGTCTGGCCACGCTGGGAATTGTAGTTTTGCAACAGCTGTAGGCACACTGGTTGGGAAACACTGAGCAAGAGTCTGTTTCCTAACTCAGTGATTCCATCCCGTGTGCATCCAGCTGTTGCAAAACTACAACTCCCAGAGTGCACTGACAGACCGTAAATGCTGGGAGTTGTAGTCTTGCAACAGCTGGAGGCACATGGGTTGGAATCACTGAGCTAGAGTCTGTTTTCTAACTCAGTGATTCCCCACCAGTGTGCCTACAGCTGTTGTAAAACTACAACTCCCAGCATGTACGGTCTGTCAGTGCATTCTGGGAGTTGTCATTTTGCCACCGCTGAAGGTTTGGGGCGCCCCCCCCCCATGTGAATGTACAGGATACATTCACACAGGCGGATCTACAGTGGGTTTCCTTCAAGGAAACTTATTGTGAACCCCTGCCTGTGTGAATGTACCCTAAAAACACTACACTAACAAATAATAAAAAATAAAACGCTACATATACACTCCCTTGCACGTCGCCCCCCCCCAATAAAAATGAAAAACGTCTCATACGGCAGTGTTTCCTAAACGGCGCCACCAGCTGTTGCAAAACCACAACTCCCAGTGTTGCCGGACAGCCATAGACTGTCCTGACAGGCTGTGAGTCTTGCAACAGCTGGAGGCACCCTGTTTGGGAAACACTGCTGTAGGGTTTTGGTGGAGACAAGCCCCGTCCTTGTAACCGGGTCCGCCCCTATTGAAAATTCCTTATTCAGGCCTCAAATGCGCACTTCAGAGCCCTGTCGTATTTCAAGGCAACAGTTTAGGGCCACATATGGGGTATCTCCATACTCGGGAGAAATTGTGTTCCAAATTTTGGGGGGATTTTTCTCCCATTACCCTTTGTAGAAATGGTACATTTGGGGAAAAAAACTGCACTTTAGTGAATTTTTTTTTTTCATTTACACATCCGAATTTAACAAAAAAGTCGTCAAACACCTGTGGGGTGTTAAGGCTCACCGGACCCCTTGTTACGTGCCTTGAGGTGTGTAGTTTACTAAATAGTATGCCATGTGTTTTTTTTTTTTTTTTTGCTGTTCTGGCACCATAGGGGCTTCCTAAATGTGACATGCCCCCAAAAACAATTTCAGCAAAATTCACTCTCCAAAATCCCATTGTCGCTCCTTCCATTCTGAGCCCTCTACTGCGCCCGCCGAACACTTGACATACACATATGAGACATTTCCATACTTGAGAGAAATTGGGTTACACATTTTGGGGGGCTTTTTCTCCTATTCTCCCTTGTAAAATTTCAAAAACTGGGTCTACAAGAGCATGCGAGTGTAAAAAATGAAGATTTTGAATTTTCTCCTTCACTTTGCTGCTATTCCGGTGAAACACCTAAAGGGTTAACAAACTTACTAAATGTCATTTTGAATACTTTGAGTGGTGCAGTTTTTATAATGGGGTAATTTATGGGGTATTTCTAATATGAAGGCCCTTCAAATACACTTCAAAACTGAACTGGCCCCTGAAAAATTGCTTCTGAACTTTTAAGCCCTCTGATTTTTTCCAAAAGTAAAAACATGTCAACTTTATGATGCAAACATAAAGTAGACATATTGTATTTGTAAATCAATATATAATTTATTTGGAATGTCTGTTTTCCTTACAAGCAGAGAGCTTCAAAGTTAGAAAAATGCAACATTTTCAATTTTTTCATCAAATTTTTGAATTTTTCACCAAGAAATGATGCAAGAATCGACAAAAAATTACCACTAACATAAAGTAGAATATGTCCCGAAAAACAATCTCAGAATCAGAAAGAAAAGTAAAGGCATCCCAGAGTTATTAATGCTTAAAGTAACAGTGGTCAGAATTGCAAAAAATGCTCCCGTCCTTAGGGTTATAATGGGCTCCGTCCCCAAGGAGTTTAAGGGGTACTCCTGTGAAAAACTTTTTTCTGCTGAATACTACAGTGGAAATTCTGCTGACATCATGAGCACAGTGGTCTCTGCTGACATCTCTTTCCATTTTAAGAACTGTCCAGGGTAAAAGGAAATCCCCATAGCAAACATATGCTGTTCTGGACAGTTCATAAAATGGACAGAGATGTCAGCAGAGAGCACTGTGCTCGTGATGTCAGCAGACAGTTCTGTGTTTCAAAAAGAAAATAATTTTTGCTGTAGTATTCAGCAGCTAATAAGTACAGGAAGGATTAATATTTTTTAATAGAAGTCATTTACAAATCTGTTTAACATTCTGGCACCAGTTGATTTAAAAAAAAAAAAGTTTTTAACCGGAGTACCCCTTTAACCCCTTAAGGACTCAGCCCATTTTGGCCTTAAGGACTCAGACAATTTAATTTTTACGTTTTCATTTTTTCCTCCTCGCCTTCTAAAAATCATAACTCTTTTATATTTTCATCCACAGACTAGTATGAGGGCTTATTTTTTGCGTGACCAGTTGTCCTTTGTAATGACATCACTCATTATATCATAAAATGTATGGCGCAACCAAAAAACACTATTTTTGTGGGGAAATTAAAACGAAAAACGCAATTTTGCTAATTTTGGAAGGTTTTGTTTTCACGCCGTACAATTTATGGTAAAAATGACATGTGTTCTTTATTCTGAGGGTCAATACGATTAAAATGATATTATATACTTTTATGTTATTGTTGCGCTTAAAAAAAATCACAAACTTTTTAACCAAATTAGTACGTTTATAATCCCTTTATTTTGATGACCTATAACTTTTTTATTTTTCAGTATAAGCGGCGGTATGGGGGCTCATTTTTTGCGCCATGATCTGTACTTTTTTTTGATACCACATTTGTATATAAAAAACTTTTAATACATTTTTTATAATTTTTTTTTTAATAAAATGTATTAAAAAAGTAGGAATTTTGGACTTTTTAAAATTTTTTTCGTTCACGCCGTTCACCGTACGGGATCATTAACATTTTATTTTAATAGTTCGGACATTTACGCACGCGGCGATACCAAATATGTCTATAAAAAATGTTTTTTACGCTTTTTGGGGGTAAAATAGGAAAAAACGGACGTTTTACTTTTTTATTGGGGGAGGGGATTTTTCACTTTTTTTTTACTTTTACTTTTACATTTTTTTACATTTTTTTTTACACTTGAATAGTCCCCATAGGGGACTATTCATAGCAATACCATGATTGCTAATACTGATCTGTTCTATGTATAGGACATAGAACAGATCAGTATTATCGGTCATCTCCTGCTCTGGTCTGCTCGATCACAGACCAGAGCAGGAGACGCCGGGAGCCGCACGGAGGAAGGTGAGGGGACCTCCGTGCGGCGTTATGAATGATCGGATCCCCGCAGCAGCGCTGCGGGCGATCCGATCGTTCATTTTAATCGCGAACTCCCGCAGATGCCGGGATCTGTATTGATCCCGGCACCTGAGGGGTTAATGACGGACGCCCGCGAGATCGCGGGCGTCCGCCATTGCCGGCGGGTCCCTGGCTGCGATTAGCAGCCGGGATCAGCCGCGCATGACACGGGCATCGCTCCGATGCCCGCGGTTATGCTTAGGACGTAAATGTACGTCCTGGTGCGTTAAGTACCACCTCACCAGGACGTACATTTACGTCCTGCGTCCTTAAGGGGTTAAAGATGGACAGGCAGGGTGAATGGGAGTAGCTAGGCCTGTATTTTGAATTTCAAAACTCAAATGGGTTTTTGGGTTCAAAATGTGTATTTTTCCCTTATGCTGCTATCCTTTTATAATCCATAATTTTGGGGCCAGGTTGTCCGATAATTTGGCAAAGTGAAAACAGTATGAGTGTATGATGGTTACCCCTGCTATCGGCGCTGCTGCCCCTTCTCTCCCCCTGGCTATCAGTGCCGCTGCCCCATTGCCGGCGCCGATAGCCAGGGGGAGAGAAACGGCGCCGGCAATGGGGCAGCGGTGTCGACAGACAGGGGAAAAGAAGGGGCAGCGGCACCCATTGCCGGCGCCGCTGCCCCGTTGCCTCCCCCATCCCCGGTTGTATAATTACCTGTTGCTGGGGTCGGGTCAGCGCTGCTTCAGGCCTCCGGTGTGCATTCCCTGCGTCGTTGCTATGCTTTGCATGGCGCGGCGCAATAACGGAAGACGTCATTGCGTCTCGCAACGCATAGCAATGATGCAGGGGACGCACACCGGAGGCCTGAAGCAGCGCGGACCCGACCCCGGCAACAGGTAATTATACAACTAGGGATGGGGGAGGCAACGGGGCAGCGGCGCCGGCAATGGGACAGCGGCACCAATAGCCAGGGGGAGAGAAGGGGCAGTGGCGCCGATAGCAGGGGGAGAGAAGCGGCGGTAGCAGGGCTCTAGACCCCAGGAAAGGCAGGGGGAGAGAATCAGGCAGCGACGGCCTCTCTCCCCCTGCCTTTCCTGGGGGCTCTGTGGGGTGAGAAGCAGTGTATCGGGGTATACACATGCACACACATGCACCCTCATTTTATGAAGGATATTTGGGTAAAAAACTTTTTTTACCCAAATATCCTTGGTAAAATGAGGGTGCGTGTTATAGGCCGTTGCGTGGTACACCCCGATAAATACGGTAATTTTCTCTTATGCTGCTACCCTTTTATAATCCATAATTTTTGGGCCAGGTAGTCTAATTACTTGGCGACATAATAACAGTATGAGTGCATGGTTTGGGAAAATAGATGCAGAAGGACAAATGGATGAAAGGATGGCCGCATCTGGCAACGTTACTGTTTGCTTTTTTTCAATGCAAAGGAGGAGCGTATAATTATTAAAAAGGGTATTTTTGGAGATGGACAGGCAGGCTGTAGGGGAGGAGGTAGGCCTGTATTTTGAACTTAAAAACTCAAATGGGTTTTTGGGTTCAAAATGTGTATTTTTCCCTTATGCTGCTATCCTTTTATAATCCATCATTTTTGGGCCAGGTAGTCTAATTACTTGGCGACATAATAACAGTATGAGTGCGTGGTTTGGGAAAATAGATGCAGAAGGACAAATGGATGAAAGGATGGCCGCATCTGGCAACTTTACTGTTTACTTTTTTTCAATGCAAAGGAGGAGCGTATAATTATTAAAAGGCTATTTTTGGAGATGGACAGGCAGGCTGTAGGGGAGGAGGTAGGCCTGTATTTTGAACTTAAAAACTCAAATGGGTTTTTGGGTTCAAAATGTGTATTTTTCCCTTATGCTGCTATCCTTTTATAATCCATAATTTTGGGGCCAGGTTGTCCGATAACTTGGCAAAGTGAAAACAGTATGAGTGTATGATGGTTACCCCTGCTATCGGCGCTGCTGCCCCTTCTCTCCCCCTGACTATCAGTGCCGCTGCCCCATTGCCGGCGCCGATAGCCAGGGGGAGAGAAACGGCGCCGGCAATGGGGCAGCGATGTCGACAGACAGGGGGAAAGAAGGGGCAGCGGCACCCATTGCCGGTGCCGCTGCCCCGTTGCCTCCCCCATCCCCGGTTGTATAATTACCTGTTGCTGGGGTCGGGTCAGCGCTGCTTCAGGCCTCCGGTGTGCATTCCCTGCGTCGTTGCTATGCTTTGCATGGCGCTGCGCAATGACGAGAGACGTCACTCGTCATTGCGTCTCGCAACGCATAGCAATGATGCAGGGGACGCACAACAGAGGCCTGAAGCAGCTCGGACCCGACCCCGGCAACAGGCTATTATACAACTAGGGATGGGGGAGGCAACGGGGCAGCGGCGCCGGCAATGGGTGCCCCTGCTCCTTATGCCCCCCTGGCTATCGGTGCCGTTGCCCCATTACCGTCGCCGCTTCTCTCCCCCTGGCTATCGGCACTGGCAATGGGACAGCGGCACCGATAGCCAGGGGGAGAGAAGGGGCAGCGGTGCCGATAGCAGGGGGAGAGAAGCGGCGGTAGCAGGGCTCTAGACCCCAGGAAAGGCAGGGGGAGAGAAGCAGGCAGCGACGGCCTCTCTCCCCTGCCTTTCCTGGGGGCTCTGTGGGTTGAGAAGCAGTGTATCGGGGTACACACATGCACACACACGCACCCTCATTTTATGAAGGATATTTGGGTAAAAACTTTTTTTACCCAAATATCCTTGGTAAAATGAGGGTGCGTGTTATAGGCCGGTGCGATGTACACCCCGATAAATACGGTAATGTTCCCTTATGCTGCTACCCTTTTATAATCCATAATTTTTGGGCCAGGTAGTCTAATTACTTGGCGACATAATAACAGTATGAGTGCATGGTTTGGGAAAATAGATGCAGAAGGACAAATGGATGAAAGGATGGCCGCATTTGGCAACTTTACTGTTTGCTTTTTTTCAATGCAAAGGAGGAGCGTATAATTATTAAAAAGGGTATTTTTGGAGATGGACAGTGAGGCTGTAGGGGAGGAGGTAGGCCTGTATTTTGAACTTAAAAACTCAAATGGGTTTTTGGGTTCAAAATGTGTATTTTTCACTAATGCTGCTATCCTTTTATAATCCATAATTTTTGGGCATGGTAGTCTAATTACTTGGCGACATAATAACAAAATGAGTGCATGGTTTGGGAAAATAGATGCAGAAGGACAAATGGATGAAAGGATGGCCGCATCTGGCAACTTTACTGTTTGCTTTTTTTCAATGCAAAGGAGGAGCGTATAATTATTAAAAAGAGTATTTTTGGAGATGGACAGGCAGGCTGTAGGGGAGGAGGTAGGCCTGTATTTTGAACTTAAAAACTCAAATGGGTTTTTGGGTTCAAAATGTGTATTTTTCCCTTATGCTGCTATCCTTTTATAATCCATAATTTTGGGGCCAGGTTGTCCGATAACTTGGCAAAGTGAAAACAGTATGAGTGTATGATGGTTTGAGAACATAGGTGTAGAAGCACAAATCGAGGAAAGGATAGCAGCATATGGCAACTTAACTGTTTGTTTTTCCAAAGCAAATGAAGAGTGCATAATTATTAAAAAAAAGGGTATTTTTGGAGATGGACAGGCAGGCTGATGGGGAGGAGGTAGGCCTGTATTTTGAACTTAAAAACTCAAATGGGTTTTTGGGTTCAAAATATGTATTTTTCCCTTATGCTGCTATCCTTTTATAATCCATAATTTTTGGGCCAGGTAGTCTAATTACTTGGCGACATAATAACAGTATGAGTGCATGGTTTGGGAAAATAGATGCAGAAGGACAAATGGATGAAAGGATGGCCGCATATGGCAACTTTACTGTTTGCTTTTTTTCAATGCAAAGGAGGAGCGTATAATTATTAAAAAGGGTATTTTTGGAGATGGACAGGCAGGCTGTAGGGGAGGAGGTAGGCCTGTATTTTGAACTTAAAAACTCAAATGGGTTTTTGGGTTCAAAATGTGTATTTTTCACTAATGCTGCTATCCTTTTATAATCCATAATTTTTGGGCAAGGTAGTCTAATTACTTGGCGACATAATAACAGTATGAGTGCATGGTTTGGGAAAATAGATGCAGAAGGACAAATGGATGAAAGGATGGCCGCATCTGGCAACTTTACTGTTTGCTTTTTTTCAATGCAAAGGAGGAGTGTTTAATTATTAAAAGGCTATTTTTGGAGATGGACAGGCAGGCTGTAGGGGAGGAGGTAGGCCTGTATTTTGAACTTAAAAACTCAAATGGGTTTTTGGGTTCAAAATGTGTATTTTTCACTAATGCTGCTATCCTTTTATAATCCATCATTTTTGGGCCAGGTAGTCTAATTACTTGGCGACATAATAACAGTATGAGTGCGTGGTTTGGGAAAATAGATGCAGAAGGACAAATGGATGAAAGGATGGCCGCATCTGGCAACTTTACTGTTTGCTTTTTTTCAATGCAAAGGAGGAGCGTATAATTATTAAAAGGCTATTTTTGGAGATGGACAGGCAGGCTGTTGGGGAGGAGGTAGAAAGAAAGAAAGAAGGGGCAGCGGCACCCATTGCCGGCGCCGCTTCCCTGTTGCCTCCCCATCCCCGGTTGTATAATTACCTGTTGCTGGGGTCGGGTCAGCGCTGCTTCAGGCCTCCGGGGTGCATTCCCTGCGTCGTTGCTATGCGCTGCATGGCGCGGCGCAATGACGAGTGACATCACTCGTCATTGCGTCTCGCAACGCATAGCAATGATGTAGGGGACGCACACCGGAGGCCTGAAGCAGCGCGGACCCGACCCCGGCAACAGGTAATTATACAACTAGGGATGGGGGAGGCAACGGGGCAGCGGCGACGGCAATGGGTGCCGCTGCCCCTTAAGCCCCCCTGGCTATCGGTGCCGTTGCCCCATTACCGGCGCCGCTTCTCTCCCCCTGGCTATCGGCGCTGGCAATGGGACAGCGGCACCGATAGCCAGGGGGAGAGAAGGGGCAGCGGCGCCGATAGCAGGGGGATAGAAGCGGCGGTAGCAGGGCTCTAGACCCCAGGAAAGGCAGGGGGAGAGAAGCAGGCAGCGACGGCCTCTCTCCCCCTGCCTTTCCTGGGGGCTCTGTGGGTTGAGAAGCAGTGTATCGGGGTACACACATGCACACACACGCACCCTCATTTTATGAAGGATATTTGGGTAAAAACTTTTTTTACCCAAATATCCTTGGTAAAATGAGGGTGCGTGTTACAGGCCGGTGCGATGTACACCCCGATAAATACGGTAATGTTCCCTTATGCTGCTACCCTTTTATAATCCATAATTTTTGGGCCAGGTAGTCTAATTACTTGGCGACATAATAACAGTATGAGTTCATGGTTTGGGAAAATAGATGCAGAAGGACAAATGGATGAAAGGATGGCCGCATCTGGCAACTTTACTGTTTGCTTTTTTTCAATGCAAAGGAGGAGCGTATAATTATTAAAAAGGGTATTTTTGGAGATGGACAGGCAGGCTGTAGGGGAGGAGGTAGGCCTGTATTTTGAACTTAAAAACTCAAATGGGTTTTTGGGTTCAAAATGTGTATTTTTCACTAAAGCTGCTATCCTTTTATAATCCATAATTTTTGGGCAAGGTAGTCTAATTACTTGGCGACATAATAACAGTATGAGTGCATGGTTTGGGAAAATAGATGCAGAAGGACAAATGGATGAAAGGATGGCTGCATCTGGCAACGTTACTGTTTGCTTTTTTTCAATGCAAAGGAGGAGCGTATAATTATTAAAAAGGGTATTTTTGGAGATGGACAGGCAGGCTGTAGGGGAGGAGGTAGGCCTGTATTTTGAACTTAAAAACTCAAATGGGTTTTTGGGTTCAAAATGTGTATTTTTCACTAATGCTGCTCTCCTTTTATAAACCATAATTTTTGGGCCAGGTAGTCTAATTACTTGGCGACATAATAACAGTATGAGTGCATGGTTTGGGAAAATAGATGCAGAAGGACAAATGGATGAAAGGATGGCCGCATCTGGCAACTTTACTGTTTACTTTTTTTCAATGCAAAGGAGGAGCGTATAATTATTAAAAGGCTATTTTTGGAGATGGACAGGCAGGCTGTAGGGGAGGAGGTAGGCCTGTATTTTGAACTTAAAAACTCAAATGGGTTTTTGGGTTCAAAATGTGTATTTTTCCCTTATGCTGCTATCCTTTTATAATCCATAATTTTGGGGCCAGGTTGTCCGATAACTTGGCAAAGTGAAAACAGTATGAGTGTATGATGGTTACCCCTGCTATCGGCGCTGCTGCCCCTTCTCTCCCCCTGACTATCAGTGCCGCTGCCCCATTGCCGGCGCCGATAGCCAGGGGGAGAGAAACGGCGCCGGCAATGGGGCAGCGATGTCGACAGACAGGGGGAAAGAAGGGGCAGCGGCACCCATTGCCGGTGCCGCTGCCCCGTTGCCTCCCCCATCCCCGGTTGTATAATTACCTGTTGCTGGGGTCGGGTCAGCGCTGCTTCAGGCCTCCGGTGTGCATTCCCTGCGTCGTTGCTATGCTTTGCATGGCGCTGCGCAATGACGAGAGACGTCACTCGTCATTGCGTCTCGCAACGCATAGCAATGATGCAGGGGACGCACAACAGAGGCCTGAAGCAGCTCGGACCCGACCCCGGCAACAGGCTATTATACAACTAGGGATGGGGGAGGCAACGGGGCAGCGGCGCCGGCAATGGGTGCCCCTGCTCCTTATGCCCCCCTGGCTATCGGTGCCGTTGCCCCATTACCGTCGCCGCTTCTCTCCCCCTGGCTATCGGCACTGGCAATGGGACAGCGGCACCGATAGCCAGGGGGAGAGAAGGGGCAGCGGTGCCGATAGCAGGGGGAGAGAAGCGGCGGTAGCAGGGCTCTAGACCCCAGGAAAGGCAGGGGGAGAGAAGCAGGCAGCGACGGCCTCTCTCCCCTGCCTTTCCTGGGGGCTCTGTGGGTTGAGAAGCAGTGTATCGGGGTACACACATGCACACACACGCACCCTCATTTTATGAAGGATATTTGGGTAAAAACTTTTTTTACCCAAATATCCTTGGTAAAATGAGGGTGCGTGTTATAGGCCGGTGCGATGTACACCCCGATAAATACGGTAATGTTCCCTTATGCTGCTACCCTTTTATAATCCATAATTTTTGGGCCAGGTAGTCTAATTACTTGGCGACATAATAACAGTATGAGTGCATGGTTTGGGAAAATAGATGCAGAAGGACAAATGGATGAAAGGATGGCCGCATTTGGCAACTTTACTGTTTGCTTTTTTTCAATGCAAAGGAGGAGCGTATAATTATTATAAAGGGTATTTTTGGAGATGGACAGTGAGGCTGTAGGGGAGGAGGTAGGCCTGTATTTTGAACTTAAAAACTCAAATGGGTTTTTGGGTTCAAAATGTGTATTTTTCACTAATGCTGCTATCCTTTTATAATCCATAATTTTTGGGCATGGTAGTCTAATTACTTGGCGACATAATAACAAAATGAGTGCATGGTTTGGGAAAATAGATGCAGAAGGACAAATGGATGAAAGGATGGCCGCATCTGGCAACTTTACTGTTTGCTTTTTTTCAATGCAAAGGAGGAGCGTATAATTATTAAAAAGAGTATTTTTGGAGATGGACAGGCAGGCTGTAGGGGAGGAGGTAGGCCTGTATTTTGAACTTAAAAACTCAAATGGGTTTTTGGGTTCAAAATGTGTATTTTTCCCTTATGCTGCTATCCTTTTATAATCCATAATTTTGGGGCCAGGTTGTCCGATAACTTGGCAAAGTGAAAACAGTATGAGTGTATGATGGTTTGAGAACATAGGTGTAGAAGCACAAATCGAGGAAAGGATAGCAGCATATGGCAACTTAACTGTTTGTTTTTCCAAAGCAAATGAAGAGTGCATAATTATTAAAAAAAAGGGTATTTTTGGAGATGGACAGGCAGGCTGATGGGGAGGAGGTAGGCCTGTATTTTGAACTTAAAAACTCAAATGGGTTTTTGGGTTCAAAATATGTATTTTTCCCTTATGCTGCTATCCTTTTATAATCCATAATTTTTGGGCCAGGTAGTCTAATTACTTGGCGACATAATAACAGTATGAGTGCATGGTTTGGGAAAATAGATGCAGAAGGACAAATGGATGAAAGGATGGCCGCATATGGCAACTTTACTGTTTGCTTTTTTTCAATGCAAAGGAGGAGCGTATAATTATTAAAAAGGGTATTTTTGGAGATGGACAGGCAGGCTGTAGGGGAGGAGGTAGGCCTGTATTTTGAACTTAAAAACTCAAATGGGTTTTTGGGTTCAAAATGTGTATTTTTCACTAATGCTGCTATCCTTTTATAATCCATAATTTTTGGGCAAGGTAGTCTAATTACTTGGCGACATAATAACAGTATGAGTGCATGGTTTGGGAAAATAGATGCAGAAGGACAAATGGATGAAAGGATGGCCGCATCTGGCAACTTTACTGTTTGCTTTTTTTCAATGCAAAGGAGGAGTGTTTAATTATTAAAAGGCTATTTTTGGAGATGGACAGGCAGGCTGTAGGGGAGGAGGTAGGCCTGTATTTTGAACTTAAAAACTCAAATGGGTTTTTGGGTTCAAAATGTGTATTTTTCACTAATGCTGCTATCCTTTTATAATCCATCATTTTTGGGCCAGGTAGTCTAATTACTTGGCGACATAATAACAGTATGAGTGCGTGGTTTGGGAAAATAGATGCAGAAGGACAAATGGATGAAAGGATGGCCGCATCTGGCAACTTTACTGTTTGCTTTTTTTCAATGCAAAGGAGGAGCGTATAATTATTAAAAGGCTATTTTTGGAGATGGACAGGCAGGCTGTTGGGGAGGAGGTAGAAAGAAAGAAAGAAGGGGCAGCGGCACCCATTGCCGGCGCCGCTTCCCTGTTGCCTCCCCATCCCCGGTTGTATAATTACCTGTTGCTGGGGTCGGGTCAGCGCTGCTTCAGGCCTCCGGGGTGCATTCCCTGCGTCGTTGCTATGCGCTGCATGGCGCGGCGCAATGACGAGTGACATCACTCGTCATTGCGTCTCGCAACGCATAGCAATGATGTAGGGGACGCACACCGGAGGCCTGAAGCAGCGCGGACCCGACCCCGGCAACAGGTAATTATACAACTAGGGATGGGGGAGGCAACGGGGCAGCGGCGACGGCAATGGGTGCCGCTGCCCCTTAAGCCCCCCTGGCTATCGGTGCCGTTGCCCCATTACCGGCGCCGCTTCTCTCCCCCTGGCTATCGGCGCTGGCAATGGGACAGCGGCACCGATAGCCAGGGGGAGAGAAGGGGCAGCGGCGCCGATAGCAGGGGGATAGAAGCGGCGGTAGCAGGGCTCTAGACCCCAGGAAAGGCAGGGGGAGAGAAGCAGGCAGCGACGGCCTCTCTCCCCCTGCCTTTCCTGGGGGCTCTGTGGGTTGAGAAGCAGTGTATCGGGGTACACACATGCACACACACGCACCCTCATTTTATGAAGGATATTTGGGTAAAAACTTTTTTTACCCAAATATCCTTGGTAAAATGAGGGTGCGTGTTACAGGCCGGTGCGATGTACACCCCGATAAATACGGTAATGTTCCCTTATGCTGCTACCCTTTTATAATCCATAATTTTTGGGCCAGGTAGTCTAATTACTTGGCGACATAATAACAGTATGAGTTCATGGTTTGGGAAAATAGATGCAGAAGGACAAATGGATGAAAGGATGGCCGCATCTGGCAACTTTACTGTTTGCTTTTTTTCAATGCAAAGGAGGAGCGTATAATTATTAAAAAGGGTATTTTTGGAGATGGACAGGCAGGCTGTAGGGGAGGAGGTAGGCCTGTATTTTGAACTTAAAAACTCAAATGGGTTTTTGGGTTCAAAATGTGTATTTTTCACTAAAGCTGCTATCCTTTTATAATCCATAATTTTTGGGCAAGGTAGTCTAATTACTTGGCGACATAATAACAGTATGAGTGCATGGTTTGGGAAAATAGATGCAGAAGGACAAATGGATGAAAGGATGGCTGCATCTGGCAACGTTACTGTTTGCTTTTTTTCAATGCAAAGGAGGAGCGTATAATTATTAAAAAGGGTATTTTTGGAGATGGACAGGCAGGCTGTAGGGGAGGAGGTAGGCCTGTATTTTGAACTTAAAAACTCAAATGGGTTTTTGGGTTCAAAATGTGTATTTTTCACTAATGCTGCTCTCCTTTTATAAACCATAATTTTTGGGCCAGGTAGTCTAATTACTTGGCGACATAATAACAGTATGAGTGCATGGTTTGGGAAAATAGATGCAGAAGGACAAATGGATGAAAGGATGGCCGCATCTGGCAACTTTACTGTTTGCTTTTTTTCAATGCAAAGGAGGAGCGTATAATTATTAAAAAGGGTATTTTTGGAGATGGACAGGCAGGCTGTAGGGGAGGAGGTAGGCCTGTATTTTGAACTTAAAAACTCAAATGGGTTTTTGGGTTCAAAATGTGTATTTTTCCCTTATGCTGCTATCCTTTTATAATCCATCATTTTTGGGCCAGGTAGTCTAATTACTTGGCGACATAATAACAGTATGAGTGCGTGGTTTGGGAAAATAGATGCAGAAGGACAAATGGATGAAAGGATGGCCGCATCTGGCAACTTTACTGTTTGCTTTTTTTCAATGCAAAGGAGGAGCGTATAATTATTAAAAGGCTATTTTTGGAGATGGACAGGCAGGCTGTAGGGGAGGAGGTAGGCCTGTATTTTGAACTTAAAAACTCAAATGGGTTTTTGGGTTCAAAATGTGTATTTTTCCCTTATGCTGCTATCCTTTTATAATCCATAATTTTGGGGCCAGGTTGTCCGATAACTTGGCAAAGTGAAAACAGTATGAGTGTATGATGGTTTGGGAACATAGGTGTAGAAGCACAAATCGATGAAAGGATAGCAGCATATGGCAACTTAACTGTTTGTTTTTCCAAAGCAAATGAAGAGTGCATAATTATTAAAAAAGGGTATTTTTGGAGATGGACAGGCAGGCTGATGGGGAGGAGGTAGGCCTGTATTTTGAACTTAAAAACTCAAATGGGTTTTTGGGTTCAAAATGTGTATTTTTCACTAATGCTGCTATCCTTTTATAATCCATAATTTTTGGGCAAGGTAGTCTAATTACTTGGCGACATAATAACAGTATGAGTGCATGGTTTGGGAAAATAGATTCAGAAGGACAAATGGATGAAAGGATGGCCGCATCTGGCAACTTTACTGTTTGCTTTTTTTCAATGCAAAGGAGGAGCGTATAATTATTAAAAAGGGTATTTTTGGAGATGGACAGGCAGGCTGTAGGGGAGGAGGTAGGCCTGTATTTTGAACTTAAAAACTCAAATGGGTTTTTGGGTTCAAAATGTGTATTTTTCCCTTATGCTGCTATCCTTTTATAATCCATAATTTTTGGGCCAGGTAGTCTAATTACTTGGCGACATAATAACAGTATGAGTGCGTGGTTTGGGAAAATAGATGCAGAAGGACAAATGGATGAAAGGATGGCCGCATCTGGCAACTTTACTGTTTGCTTTTTTTCAATGCAAAGGAGGAGCGTATAATTATTAAAAGGCTATTTTTGGAGATGGACAGGCAGGCTGTAGGGGAGGAGGTAGGCCTGTATTTTGAACTTAAAAACTCAAATGGGTTTTTGGGTTCAAAATGTGTATTTTTCCCTTATGCTGCTATCCTTTTATAATCCATAATTTTGGGGCCAGGTTGTCCGATAACTTGGCAAAGTGAAAACAGTATGAGTGTATGATGGTTTGGGAACATAGGTGTAGAAGCACAAATCGATGAAAGGATAGCAGCATATGGCAACTTAACTGTTTGTTTTTCCAAAGCAAATGAAGAGTGCATAATTATTAAAAAAGGGTATTTTTGGAGATGGACAGGCAGGCTGATGGGGAGGAGGTAGGCCTGTATTTTGAACTTAAAAACTCAAATGGGTTTTTGGGTTCAAAATGTGTATTTTTCACTAATGCTGCTATCCTTTTATAATCCATAATTTTTGGGCAAGGTAGTCTAATTACTTGGCGACATAATAACAGTATGAGTGCATGGTTTGGGAAAATAGATTCAGAAGGACAAATGGATGAAAGGATGGCCGCATCTGGCAACTTTACTGTTTGCTTTTTTTCAATGCAAAGGAGGAGCGTATAATTATTAAAAAGGGTATTTTTGGAGATGGACAGGCAGGCTGTAGGGGAGGAGGTAGGCCTGTATTTTGAACTTAAAAACTCAAATGGGTTTTTGGGTTCAAAATGTGTATTTTTCCCTTATGCTGCTATCCTTTTATAATCCATAATTTTTGGGCCAGGTAGTCTAATTACTTGGCGACATAATAACAGTATGAGTGCATGATTTGGGAAAATAGATTCAGAAGGACAAATGGATGAAAGGATGGCCGCATCTGGCAACTTTACTGTTTGCTTTTTTTCAATGCAAAGGAGGAGCGTATAATTATTAAAAAGGGTATTTTTGGAGATGGACGGGCAGGCTGTAGGGGAGGAGGTAGGCCTGTATTTTGAACTTAAAAACTCAAATGGGTTTTTGGGTTCAAAATGTGTATTTTTCACTAATGCTGCTATCCTTTTATAATCCATAATTTTTGGGCAAGGTAGTCTAATTACTTGGCGACATAATAACAGTATGAGTGCATGGTTTGGGAAAATAGATGCAGAAGGACAAATGGATGAAAGGATGGCCGCATCTGGCACCTTTACTGTTTGCTTTTTTTCAATGCAAAGGAGGAGCGTATAATTATTAAAAAGGGTATTTTTGGAGATGGACAGGCAGGCTGTAGGGGAGGAGGTAGGCCTGTATTTTGAACTTAAAAACTCAAATGGGTTTTTGGGTTCAAAATGTGTATTTTTCCCTTATGCTGCTATCCTTTTATAATCCATAATTTTTGGGCCAGGTAGTCTAATTACTTGGCGACATAATAACAGTATGAGTGCATGATTTGGGAAAATAGATTCAGAAGGACAAATGGATGAAAGGATGGCCGCATCTGGGAACTTTACTGTTTGCTTTTTTTCAATGCAAAGGAGGAGCGTATAATTATTAAAAAGGGTATTTTTGGAGATGGACAGGCAGGCTGTAGGGGAGGAGGTAGGCCTGTATTTTGAACTTAAAAACTCAAATGGGTTTTTGGGTTCAAAATGTGTATTTTTCACTAATGCTGCTATCCTTTTATAATCCATAATTTTTGGGCATGGTAGTCTAATTACTTGGCGACATAATAACAAAATGAGTGCATGGTTTGGGAAAATAGATGCAGAAGGACAAATGGATGAAAGGATGGCCGCATCTGGCAACTTTACTGTTTGCTTTTTTTCAATGCAAAGGAGGAGCGTATAATTATTAAAAAGGGTATTTTTGGAGATGGACAGGCAGGCTGTAGGGGAGGAGGTAGGCCTGTATTTTGAACTTAAAAACTCAAATGGGTTTTTGGGTTCAAAATGTGTATTTTTCACTAATGCTGCTATCCTTTTATAATCCATAATTTTGGGGCCAGGTTGTCCGATAACTTGGCAAAGTGAAAACAGTATGAGTGTATGATGGTTTGAGAACATAGGTGTAGAAGCACAAATCGAGGAAAGGATAGCAGCATATGGCAACTTAACTGTTTGTTTTTCCAAAGCAAATGAAGAGTGCATAATTATTAAAAAAAGGGTATTTTTGGAGATGGACAGGCAGGCTGTAGGGGAGGAGGTAGGCCTGTATTTTGAACTTAAAAACTCAAATGGGTTTTTGGGTTCAAAATGTGTATTCTTCCCTTATGCTGCTATCCTTTTTATAATCCATAATTTTGGGGCCAGGTTGTCCGATAACTCGGCAAAGTGAAAACAGTATGAGTGTATGATGGTTACCCCTGCTATCGGCGCTGCTGCCCCTTCTCTCCCCCTGGCTATCAGTGCCGCTGCCCCATTGCCGGCGCCGATAGCCAGGGGGAGAGAAACGGCGCCGGCAATGGGGCAGCGATGTTGACAGACAGGGGGAAAGAAGGGGCAGCAGCACCCATTGCCGGCGCCGCTGCCCCGTTGCCTCCCCCATCCCCGGTTGTATAATTACCTGTTGCTGGGGTCGGGTCAGCGCTGCTTCAGGCCTCCGGTGTGCATTCCCTGCGTTGTTGCTATGCTTTGCATGGCGCGGCGCAATGATGAGAGACGTCACTCGTCATTGCGTCTCGCAACGCATAGCAATGATGCAGGGGACGCACAACAGAGGCCTGAAGCAGCTCGGACCCGACCCCGGCAACAGGTAATTATACAACTAGGGATGGGGGAGGCAACGGGGCAGCGGCACCGGCAATGGGTGCCGCTGCCCCCCTGGCTATCGGTGCCGTTGCCCCATTACCGGCGCCGCTTCTCTCCCCCTCGCTATCGGCGCTGGCAATGGGACAGCGGCACCGATAGCCAGGGGGAGAGAAGGGGCAGCGGCGCCGATAGCAGGGGGATAGAAGCGGCGGTAGCAGGGCTCTAGACCCCAGGAAAGGCAGGGGGAGAGAAGCAGGCAGCGACGGCCTCTCTCCCCCTGCCTTTCCTGGGGGCTCTGTGGGTTGAGAAGCAGTGTATCGGGGTACACACATGCACACACACGCACCCTCATTTTATGAAGGATATTTGGGTAAAAACTTTTTTTACCCAAATATCCTTGGTAAAATGAGGGTGCGTGTTACAGGCCGGTGCGATGTACACCCCGATAAATACGGTAATGTTCCCTTATGCTGCTACCCTTTTATAATCCATAATTTTTGGGCCAGGTAGTCTAATTACTTGGCGACATAATAACAGTATGAGTGCATGGTTTGGGAAAATAGATGCAGAAGGACAAATGGATGAAAGGATGGCCGCATCTGGCAACTTTACTGTTTGCTTTTTTTCAATGCAAAGGAGGAGCGTATAATTATTAAAAAGGGTATTTTTGGAGATGGACAGGCAGGCTGTAGGGGAGGAGGTAGGCCTGTATTTTGAACTTAAAAACTCAAATGGGTTTTTGGGTTCAAAATGTGTATCTTTCACTAATCCTGCTATCCTTTTATAAACCATAATTTTTGGGCCAGGTAGTCTAATTACTTGGCGACATAATAACAGTATGAGTGCATGGTTTGGGAAAATAGATGCAGAAGGACAAATGGATGAAAGGATGGCCGCATCTGGCAACTTTACTGTTTGCTTTTTTTCAATGCAAAGGAGAGGCGTATAATTATTAAAAAGGGTATTTTTGGAGATGGACAGGCAGGCTGTAGGGGAGGAGGTAGGCCTGTATTTTGAACTTAAAAACTCAAATGGGTTTTTGGGTTCAAAATGTGTTTTTTTCACTAATGCTGCTATCCTTTTATAATTCATAATGTTTGGGCCAGGTAGTCTAATTACTTGGCGACATAATAACAGTATGAGTGCATGGTTTGGGAAAATAGATGCAGAAGGACAAATGGATGAAAGGATGGCCGCATCTGGCAACTTTACTGTTTGCTTTTTTTCAATGCAAAGGAGGAGCGTATAATTATTAAAAAGGGTATTTTTGGAGATGGACAGGCAGGCTGTAGGGGAGGAGGTAGGCCTGTATTTTGAACTTAAAAACTCAAATGGGTTTTTGGGTTCAAAATGTGTATTTTTCACTAAAGCTGCTATCCTTTTATAATCCATAATTTTTGGGCAAGGTAGTCTAATTACTTGGCGACATAATAACAGTATGAGTGCATGGTTTGGGAAAATAGATGCAGAAGGACAAATGGATGAAAGGATGGCCGCATCTGGCAACGTTACTGTTTGCTTTTTTTCAATGCAAAAGAGGAGCGTATAATTATTAAAAAGGGTATTTTTGGAGATGGACAGGCAGGCTGTAGGGGAGGAGGTAGGCCTGTATTTTGAACTTAAAAACTCAAATGGGTTTTTGGGTTCAAAATGTGTATTTTTCCCTTATGCTGCTATCCTTTTATAATCCATCATTTTTGGGCCAGGTAGTCTAATTACTTGGCGACATAATAACAGTATGAGTGCGTGGTTTGGGAAAATAGATGCAGAAGGACAAATGGATGAAAGGATGGCCGCATCTGGCAACTTTACTGTTTGCTTTTTTTCAATGCAAAGGAGGAGCGTATAATTATTAAAAGGCTATTTTTGGAGATGGACAGGCAGGCTGTAGGGGAGGAGGTAGGCCTGTATTTTGAACTTAAAAACTCAAATGGGTTTTTGGGTTCAAAATGTGTATTTTTCCCTTATGCTGCTATCCTTTTATAATCCATAATTTTGGGGCCAGGTTGTCTAATTACTTGGCGACATAATAACAGTATGAGTGCATGGTTTGGGAAAATAGATGCAGAAGGACAAATGGATGAAAGGATGGCCGCATCTGGCAACTTTACTGTTTGCTTTTTTTCAATGCAAAGGAGAGGCGTATAATTATTAAAAAGGGTATTTTTGGAGATGGACAGGCAGGCTGTAGGGGAGGAGGTAGGCCTGTATTTTGAACTTAAAAACTCAAATGGGTTTTTGGGTTCAAAATGTGTTTTTTTCACTAATGCTGCTATCCTTTTATAATTCATAATGTTTGGGCCAGGTAGTCTAATTACTTGGCGACATAATAACAGTATGAGTGCATGGTTTGGGAAAATAGATGCAGAAGGACAAATGGATGAAAGGATGGCCGCATCTGGCAACTTTACTGTTTGCTTTTTTTCAATGCAAAGGAGGAGCGTATAATTATTAAAAAGGGTATTTTTGGAGATGGACAGGCAGGCTGTAGGGGAGGAGGTAGGCCTGTATTTTGAACTTAAAAACTCAAATGGGTTTTTGGGTTCAAAATGTGTATTTTTCACTAAA
Organism: Hyla sarda; assembly: GCF_029499605.1. Lineage (NCBI taxonomy): Eukaryota > Metazoa > Chordata > Amphibia > Anura > Hylidae > Hyla > Hyla sarda. Next base: position 43,804 of record NW_026609289.1, read on the forward strand.
GCTGCTATCCTTTTATAATCCATAATTTTTGGGCAAGGTAGTCTAATTACTTGGCGACATAATAACAGTATGAGTGCATGGTTTGGGAAAATAGATGCAGAAGGACAAATGGATGAAAGGATGGCCGCATCTGGCAACGTTACTGTTTGCTTTTTTTCAATGCAAAGGAGGAGCGTATAATTATTAAAAAGGGTATTTTTGGAGATGGACAGGCAGGCTGTAGGGGAGGAGGTAGGCCTGTATTTTGAACTTAAAAACTCAAATGGGTTTTTGGGTTCAAAATGTGTATTTTTCCCTTATGCTGCTATCCTTTTATAATCCATCATTTTTGGGCCAGGTAGTCTAATTACTTGGCGACATAATAACAGTATGAGTGCGTGGTTTGGGAAAATAGATGCAGAAGGACAAATGGATGAAAGGATGGCCGCATCTGGCAACTTTACTGTTTACTTTTTTTCAATGCAAAGGAGGAGCGTATAATTATTAAAAGGCTATTTTTGGAGATGGACAGGCAGGCTGTAGGGGAGGAGGTAGGCCTGTATTTTGAACTTAAAAACTCAAATGGGTTTTTGGGTTCAAAATGTGTATTTTTCCCTTATGCTGCTATCCTTTTATAATCCATAATTTTGGGGCCAGGTTGTCCGATAACTTGGCAAAGTGAAAACAGTATGAGTGTATGATGGTTACCCCTGCTATCGGCGCTGCTGCCCCTTCTCTCCCCCTGACTATCAGTGCCGCTGCCCCATTGCCGGCGCCGATAGCCAGGGGGAGAGAAACGGCGCCGGCAATGGGGCAGCGATGTCGACAGACAGGGGGAAAGAAGGGGCAGCGGCACCCATTGCCGGTGCCGCTGCCCCGTTGCCTCCCCCATCCCCGGTTGTATAATTACCTGTTGCTGGGGTCGGGTCAGCGCTGCTTCAGGCCTCCGGTGTGCATTCCCTGCGTCGTTGCTATGCTTTGCATGGCGCTGCGCAATGACGAGAGACGTCACTCGTCATTGCGTCTCGCAACGCATAGCAATGATGCAGGGGACGCACAACAGAGGCCTGAAGCAGCTCGGACCCGACCCCGGCAACAGGCTATTATACAACTAGGGATGGGGGAGGCAACGGGGCAGCGGCGCCGGCAATGGGTGCCCCTGCTCCTTATGCCCCCCTGGCTATCGGTGCCGTTGCCCCATTACCGTCGCCGCTTCTCTCCCCCTGGCTATCGGCACTGGCAATGGGACAGCGGCACCGATAGCCAGGGGGAGAGAAGGGGCAGCGGTGCCGATAGCAGGGGGAGAGAAGCGGCGGTAGCAGGGCTCTAGACCCCAGGAAAGGCAGGGGGAGAGAAGCAGGCAGTGACGGCCTCTCTCCCCTGCCTTTCCTGGGGGCTCTGTGGGTTGAGAAGCAGTGTATCGGGGTACACACATGCACACACACGCACCCTCATTTTATGAAGGATATTTGGGTAAAAACTTTTTTTACCCAAATATCCTTGGTAAAATGAGGGTGCGTGTTATAGGCCGGTGCGATGTACACCCCGATAAATACGGTAATGTTCCCTTATGCTGCTACCCTTTTATAATCCATAATTTTTGGGCCAGGTAGTCTAATTACTTGGCGACATAATAACAGTATGAGTGCATGGTTTGGGAAAATAGATGCAGAAGGACAAATGGATGAAAGGATGGCCGCATTTGGCAACTTTACTGTTTGCTTTTTTTCAATGCAAAGGAGGAGCGTATAATTATTAAAAAGGGTATTTTTGGAGATGGACAGTCAGGCTGTAGGGGAGGAGGTAGGCCTGTATTTTGAACTTAAAAACTCAAATGGGTTTTTGGGTTCAAAATGTGTATTTTTCACTAATGCTGCTATCCTTTTATAATCCATAATTTTTGGGCATGGTAGTCTAATTACTTGGCGACATAATAACAAAATGAGTGCATGGTTTGGGAAAATAGATGCAGAAGGACAAATGGATGAAAGGATGGCCGCATCTGGCAACTTTACTGTTTGCTTTTTTTCAATGCAAAGGAGGAGCGTATAATTATTAAAAAGAGTATTTTTGGAGATGGACAGGCAGGCTGTAGGGGAGGAGGTAGGCCTGTATTTTGAACTTAAAAACTCAAATGGGTTTTTGGGTTCAAAATGTGTATTTTTCCCTTATGCTGCTATCCTTTTATAATCCATAATTTTGGGGCCAGGTTGTCCGATAACTTGGCAAAGTGAAAACAGTATGAGTGTATGATGGTTTGAGAACATAGGTGTAGAAGCACAAATCGAGGAAAGGATAGCAGCATATGGCAACTTAACTGTTTGTTTTTCCAAAGCAAATGAAGAGTGCATAATTATTAAAAAAAAGGGTATTTTTGGAGATGGACAGGCAGGCTGATGGGGAGGAGGTAGGCCTGTATTTTGAACTTAAAAACTCAAATGGGTTTTTGGGTTCAAAATATGTATTTTTCCCTTATGCTGCTATCCTTTTATAATCCATAATTTTTGGGCCAGGTAGTCTAATTACTTGGCGACATAATAACAGTATGAGTGCATGGTTTGGGAAAATAGATGCAGAAGGACAAATGGATGAAAGGATGGCCGCATATGGCAACTTTACTGTTTGCTTTTTTTCAATGCAAAGGAGGAGCGTATAATTATTAAAAAGGGTATTTTTGGAGATGGACAGGCAGGCTGTAGGGGAGGAGGTAGGCCTGTATTTTGAACTTAAAAACTCAAATGGGTTTTTGGGTTCAAAATGTGTATTTTTCACTAATGCTGCTATCCTTTTATAATCCATAATTTTTGGGCAAGGTAGTCTAATTACTTGGCGACATAATAACAGTATGAGTGCATGGTTTGGGAAAATAGATGCAGAAGGACAAATGGATGAAAGGATGGCCGCATCTGGCAACTTTACTGTTTGCTTTTTTTCAATGCAAAGGAGGAGTGTTTAATTATTAAAAGGCTATTTTTGGAGATGGACAGGCAGGCTGTAGGGGAGGAGGTAGGCCTGTATTTTGAACTTAAAAACTCAAATGGGTTTTTGGGTTCAAAATGTGTATTTTTCACTAATGCTGCTATCCTTTTATAATCCATCATTTTTGGGCCAGGTAGTCTAATTACTTGGCGACATAATAACAGTATGAGTGCGTGGTTTGGGAAAATAGATGCAGAAGGACAAATGGATGAAAGGATGGCCGCATCTGGCAACTTTACTGTTTGCTTTTTTTCAATGCAAAGGAGGAGCGTATAATTATTAAAAGGCTATTTTTGGAGATGGACAGGCAGGCTGTTGGGGAGGAGGTAGAAAGAAAGAAAGAAGGGGCAGCGGCACCCATTGCCGGCGCCGCTTCCCTGTTGCCTCCCCATCCTCGGTTGTATAATTACCTGTTGCTGGGGTCGGGTCAGCGCTGCTTCAGGCCTCCGGGGTGCATTCCCTGCGTCGTTGCTATGCGCTGCATGGCGCGGCGCAATGACGAGTGACATCACTCGTCATTGCGTCTCGCAACGCATAGCAATGATGTAGGGGACGCACACCGGAGGCCTGAAGCAGCGCGGACCCGACCCCGGCAACAGGTAATTATACAACTAGGGATGGGGGAGGCAACGGGGCAGCGGCGACGGCAATGGGTGCCGCTGCCCCTTAAGCCCCCCTGGCTATCGGTGCCGTTGCCCCATTACCGGCGCCGCTTCTCTCCCCCTGGCTATCGGCGCTGGCAATGGGACAGCGGCACCGATAGCCAGGGGGAGAGAAGGGGCAGCGGCGCCGATAGCAGGGGGATAGAAGCGGCGGTAGCAGGGCTCTAGACCCCAGGAAAGGCAGGGGGAGAGAAGCAGGCAGCGACGGCCTCTCTCCCCCTGCCTTTCCTGGGGGCTCTGTGGGTTGAGAAGCAGTGTATCGGGGTACACACATGCACACACACGCACCCTCATTTTATGAAGGATATTTGGGTAAAAACTTTTTTTACCCAAATATCCTTGGTAAAATGAGGGTGCGTGTTACAGGCCGGTGCGATGTACACCCCGATAAATACGGTAATGTTCCCTTATGCTGCTACCCTTTTATAATCCATAATTTTTGGGCCAGGTAGTCTAATTACTTGGCGACATAATAACAGTATGAGTTCATGGTTTGGGAAAATAGATGCAGAAGGACAAATGGATGAAAGGATGGCCGCATCTGGCAACTTTACTGTTTGCTTTTTTTCAATGCAAAGGAGGAGCGTATAATTATTAAAAAGGGTATTTTTGGAGATGGACAGGCAGGCTGTAGGGGAGGAGGTAGGCCTGTATTTTGAACTTAAAAACTCAAATGGGTTTTTGGGTTCAAAATGTGTATTTTTCACTAAAGCTGCTATCCTTTTATAATCCATAATTTTTGGGCAAGGTAGTCTAATTACTTGGCGACATAATAACAGTATGAGTGCATGGTTTGGGAAAATAAATGCAGAAGGACAAATGGATGAAAGGATGGCCGCATCTGGCAACGTTACTGTTTGCTTTTTTTCAATGCAAAGGAGGAGCGTATAATTATTAAAAAGGGTATTTTTGGAGATGGACAGGCAGGCTGTAGGGGAGGAGGTAGGCCTGTATTTTGAACTTAAAAACTCAAATGGGTTTTTGGGTTCAAAATGTGTATTTTTCCCTTATGCTGCTATCCTTTTATAATCCATCATTTTTGGGCCAGGTAGTCTAATTACTTGGCGACATAATAACAGTATGAGTGCGTGGTTTGGGAAAATAGATGCAGAAGGACAAATGGATGAAAGGATGGCCGCATCTGGCAACTTTACTGTTTGCTTTTTTTCAATGCAAAGGAGGAGCGTATAATTATTAAAAGGCTATTTTTGGAGATGGACAGGCAGGCTGTAGGGGAGGAGGTAGGCCTGTATTTTGAACTTAAAAACTCAAATGGGTTTTTGGGTTCAAAATGTGTATTTTTCCCTTATGCTGCTATCCTTTTATAATCCATAATTTTGGGGCCAGGTTGTCCGATAACTTGGCAAAGTGAAAACAGTATGAGTGTATGATGGTTTGGGAACATAGGTGTAGAAGCACAAATCGATGAAAGGATAGCAGCATATGGCAACTTAACTGTTTGTTTTTCCAAAGCAAATGAAGAGTGCATAATTATTAAAAAAGGGTATTTTTGGAGATGGACAGGCAGGCTGATGGGGAGGAGGTAGGCCTGTATTTTGAACTTAAAAACTCAAATGGGTTTTTGGGTTCAAAATGTGTATTTTTCACTAATGCTGCTATCCTTTTATAATCCATAATTTTTGGGCAAGGTAGTCTAATTACTTGGCGACATAATAACAGTATGAGTGCATGGTTTGGGAAAATAGATTCAGAAGGACAAATGGATGAAAGGATGGCCGCATCTGGCAACTTTACTGTTTGCTTTTTTTCAATGCAAAGGAGGAGCGTATAATTATTAAAAAGGGTATTTTTGGAGATGGACAGGCAGGCTGTAGGGGAGGAGGTAGGCCTGTATTTTGAACTTAAAAACTCAAATGGGTTTTTGGGTTCAAAATGTGTATTTTTCCCTTATGCTGCTATCCTTTTATAATCCATAATTTTTGGGCCAGGTAGTCTAATTACTTGGCGACATAATAACAGTATGAGTGCGTGGTTTGGGAAAATAGATGCAGAAGGACAAATGGATGAAAGGATGGCCGCATCTGGCAACTTTACTGTTTGCTTTTTTTCAATGCAAAGGAGGAGCGTATAATTATTAAAAGGCTATTTTTGGAGATGGACAGGCAGGCTGTAGGGGAGGAGGTAGGCCTGTATTTTGAACTTAAAAACTCAAATGGGTTTTTGGGTTCAAAATGTGTATTTTTCCCTTATGCTGCTATCCTTTTATAATCCATAATTTTGGGGCCAGGTTGTCCGATAACTTGGCAAAGTGAAAACAGTATGAGTGTATGATGGTTTGGGAACATAGGTGTAGAAGCACAAATCGATGAAAGGATAGCAGCATATGGCAACTTAACTGTTTGTTTTTCCAAAGCAAATGAAGAGTGCATAATTATTAAAAAAGGGTATTTTTGGAGATGGACAGGCAGGCTGATGGGGAGGAGGTAGGCCTGTATTTTGAACTTAAAAACTCAAATGGGTTTTTGGGTTCAAAATGTGTATTTTTCACTAATGCTGCTATCCTTTTATAATCCATAATTTTTGGGCAAGGTAGTCTAATTACTTGGCGACATAATAACAGTATGAGTGCATGGTTTGGGAAAATAGATTCAGAAGGACAAATGGATGAAAGGATGGCCGCATCTGGCAACTTTACTGTTTGCTTTTTTTCAATGCAAAGGAGGAGCGTATAATTATTAAAAAGGGTATTTTTGGAGATGGACAGGCAGGCTGTAGGGGAGGAGGTAGGCCTGTATTTTGAACTTAAAAACTCAAATGGGTTTTTGGGTTCAAAATGTGTATTTTTCCCTTATGCTGCTATCCTTTTATAATCCATAATTTTTGGGCCAGGTAGTCTAATTACTTGGCGACATAATAACAGTATGAGTGCATGATTTGGGAAAATAGATTCAGAAGGACAAATGGATGAAAGGATGGCCGCATCTGGCAACTTTACTGTTTGCTTTTTTTCAATGCAAAGGAGGAGCGTATAATTATTAAAAAGGGTATTTTTGGAGATGGACGGGCAGGCTGTAGGGGAGGAGGTAGGCCTGTATTTTGAACTTAAAAACTCAAATGGGTTTTTGGGTTCAAAATGTGTATTTTTCACTAATGCTGCTATCCTTTTATAATCCATAATTTTTGGGCAAGGTAGTCTAATTACTTGGCGACATAATAACAGTATGAGTGCATGGTTTGGGAAAATAGATGCAGAAGGACAAATGGATGAAAGGATGGCCGCATCTGGCACCTTTACTGTTTGCTTTTTTTCAATGCAAAGGAGGAGCGTATAATTATTAAAAAGGGTATTTTTGGAGATGGACAGGCAGGCTGTAGGGGAGGAGGTAGGCCTGTATTTTGAACTTAAAAACTCAAATGGGTTTTTGGGTTCAAAATGTGTATTTTTCCCTTATGCTGCTATCCTTTTATAATCCATAATTTTTGGGCCAGGTAGTCTAATTACTTGGCGACATAATAACAGTATGAGTGCGTGGTTTGGGAAAATAGATGCAGAAGGACAAATGGATGAAAGGATGGCCGCATCTGGCAACTTTACTGTTTGCTTTTTTTCAATGCAAAGGAGGAGCGTATAATTATTAAAAGGCTATTTTTGGAGATGGACAGGCAGGCTGTAGGGGAGGAGGTAGAAAGAAAGAAAGAAGGGGCAGCGGCACCCATTGCCGGCGCCGCTTCCCTGTTGCCTCCCCCATCCCCGGTTGTATAATTACCTGTTGCTGGGGTCGGGTCAGCGCTGCTTCAGGCCTCCGGGGTGCATTCCCTGCGTCGTTGCTATGCGCTGCATGGCGCGGCGCAATGACGAGTGACATCACTCGTCATTGCGTCTCGCAACGCATAGCAATGATGTAGGGGACACACACCGGAGGCCTGAAGCAGCGCGGACCCGACCCCGGCAACAGGTAATTATACAACTAGGGATGGGGGAGGCAAGGGGGCAGCGGCGACGGCAATGGGTGCCGCTGCCCCTTAAGCCCCCCTGGCTATCGGTGCCGTTGCCCCATTACCGGCGCCGCTTCTCTCCCCCTGGCTATCGGCGCTGGCAATGGGACAGCGGCACCGATAGCCAGGGGGAGAGAAGGGGCAGCGGCGCCGATAGCAGGGGGAGAGAAGCGGCGGTAGCAGGGCTCTAGATCCCAGGAAAGGCAGGGGGAGAGAAGCAGGCAGCGATGGCCTCTCTCCCCCTGCCTTTCCTGGGGGCTCTGTGGGTTGAGAAGCAGTGTATCGGGGTACACACATGCACACACACGCACCCTCATTTTATGAAGGATATTTGGGTAAAAACTTTTTTTACCCAAATATCCTTGGTAAAATGAGGGTGCGTGTTATAGGCCGGTGCGTTGTACACCCCGATAAATACGGTAATGTTCCCTTATGCTGCTACCCTTTTATAATCCATAATTTTTGGGCCAGGTAGTCTAATTACTTGGCGACATAATAACAGTAACAGGAAAATAGATGCAGAAGGACAAATGGATGAAAGGATGGCCGCATCTGGGAACTTTACTGTTTGCTTTTTTTCAATGCAAAGGAGGAGCGTATAATTATTAAAAAGGGTATTTTTGGAGATGGACAGGCAGGCTGTAGGGGAGGAGGTAGGCCTGTATTTTGAACTTAAAAACTCAAATGGGTTTTTGGGTTCAAAATGTGTATTTTTCACTAATGCTGCTATCCTTTTATAATCCATAATTTTTGGGCATGGTAGTCTAATTACTTGGCGACATAATAACAAAATGAGTGCATGGTTTGGGAAAATAGATGCAGAAGGACAAATGGATGAAAGGATGGCCGCATCTGGCAACTTTACTGTTTGCTTTTTTTCAATGCAAAGGAGGAGCGTATAATTATTAAAAAGGGTATTTTTGGAGATGGACGGGCAGGCTGTAGGGGAGGAGGTAGGCCTGTATTTTGAACTTAAAAACTCAAATGGGTTTTTGGGTTCAAAATGTGTATCTTTCACTAATCCTGCTATCCTTTTATAAACCATAATTTTTGGGCCAGGTAGTCTAATTACTTGGCGACATAATAACAGTATGAGTGCATGGTTTGGGAAAATAGATGCAGAAGGACAAATGGATGAAAGGATGGCCGCATCTGGCAACTTTACTGTTTGCTTTTTTTCAATGCAAAGGAGAGGCGTATAATTATTAAAAAGGGTATTTTTGGAGATGGACAGGCAGGCTGTAGGGGAGGAGGTAGGCCTGTATTTTGAACTTAAAAACTCAAATGGGTTTTTGGGTTCAAAGTGTGTTTTTTTCACTAATGCTGCTATCCTTTTATAATTCATAATGTTTGGGCCAGGTAGTCTAATTACTTGGCGACATAATAACAGTATGAGTGCATGGTTTGGGAAAATAGATGCAGAAGGACAAATGGATGAAAGGATGGCCGCATCTGGCAACTTTACTGTTTGCTTTTTTTCAATGCAAAGGAGGAGCGTATAATTATTAAAAAGGGTATTTTTGGAGATGGACAGGCAGGCTGTAGGGGAGGAGGTAGGCCTGTATTTTGAACTTAAAAACTCAAATGGGTTTTTGGGTTCAAAATGTGTATTTTTCACTAAAGCTGCTATCCTTTTATAATCCATAATTTTTGGGCAAGGTAGTCTAATTACTTGGCGACATAATAACAGTATGAGTGCATGGTTTGGGAAAATAGATGCAGAAGGACAAATGGATGAAAGGATGGCCGCATCTGGCAACGTTACTGTTTGCTTTTTTTCAATGCAAAGGAGGAGCGTATAATTATTAAAAAGGGTATTTTTGGAGATGGACAGGCAGGCTGTAGGGGAGGAGGTAGGCCTGTATTTTGAACTTAAAAACTCAAATGGGTTTTTGGGTTCAAAATGTGTATTTTTCCCTTATGCTGCTATCCTTTTATAATCCATCATTTTTGGGCCAGGTAGTCTAATTACTTGGCGACATAATAACAGTATGAGTGCGTGGTTTGGGAAAATAGATGCAGAAGGACAAATGGATGAAAGGATGGCCGCATCTGGCAACGTTACTGTTTGCTTTTTTTCAATGCAAAGGAGGAGCGTATAATTATTAAAAGGCTATTTTTGGAGATGGACAGGCAGGCTGTAGGGGAGGAGGTAGGCCTGTATTTTGAACTTAAAAACTCAAATGGGTTTTTGGGTTCAAAATGTGTATTTTTCCCTTATGCTGCTATCCTTTTATAATCCATAATTTTGGGGCCAGGTTGTCTAATTACTTGGCGACATAATAACAGTATGAGTGCATGGTTTGGGAAAATAGATGCAGAAGGACAAATGGATGAAAGGATGGCCGCATCTGGCAACTTTACTGTTTGCTTTTTTTCAATGCAAAGGAGGAGCGTATAATTATTAAAAGGCTATTTTTGGAGATGGACAGGCAGGCTGTAGGGGAGGAGGTAGGCCTGTATTTTGAACTTAAAAACTCAAATGGGTTTTTGGGTTCAAAATGTGTATTTTTCCCTTATGCTGCTATCCTTTTATAATCCATAATTTTGGGGCCAGGTTGTCTAATTACTTGGCGACATAATAACAGTATGAGTGCATGGTTTGGGAAAATAGATGCAGAAGGACAAATGGATGAAAGGATGGCCGCATCTGGCAACTTTACTGTTTGCTTTTTTTCAATGCAAAGGAGAGGCGTATAATTATTAAAAAGGGTATTTTTGGAGATGGACAGGCAGGCTGTAGGGGAGGAGGTAGGCCTGTATTTTGAACTTAAAAACTCAAATGGGTTTTTGGGTTCAAAATGTGTTTTTTTCACTAATGCTGCTATCCTTTTATAATTCATAATGTTTGGGCCAGGTAGTCTAATTACTTGGCGACATAATAACAGTATGAGTGCATGGTTTGGGAAAATAGATGCAGAAGGACAAATGGATGAAAGGATGGCCGCATCTGGCAACTTTACTGTTTGCTTTTTTTCAATGCAAAGGAGGAGCGTATAATTATTAAAAAGGGTATTTTTGGAGATGGACAGGCAGGCTGTAGGGGAGGAGGTAGGCCTGTATTTTGAACTTAAAAACTCAAATGGGTTTTTGGGTTCAAAATGTGTATTTTTCACTAAAGCTGCTATCCTTTTATAATCCATAATTTTTGGGCAAGGTAGTCTAATTACTTGGCGACATAATAACAGTATGAGTGCATGGTTTGGGAAAATAGATGCAGAAGGACAAATGGATGAAAGGATGGCCGCATCTGGCAACGTTACTGTTTGCTTTTTTTCAATGCAAAGGAGGAGCGTATAATTATTAAAAAGGGTATTTTTGGAGATGGACAGGCAGGCTGTAGGGGAGGAGGTAGGCCTGTATTTTGAACTTAAAAACTCAAATGGGTTTTTGGGTTCAAAATGTGTATTTTTCCCTTATGCTGCTATCCTTTTATAATCCATCATTTTTGGGCCAGGTAGTCTAATTACTTGGCGACATAATAACAGTATGAGTGCGTGGTTTGGGAAAATAGATGCAGAAGGACAAATGGATGAAAGGATGGCCGCATCTGGCAACTTTACTGTTTGCTTTTTTTCAATGCAAAGGAGGAGCGTATAATTATTAAAAGGCTATTTTTGGAGATGGACAGGCAGGCTGTAGGGGAGGAGGTAGGCCTGTATTTTGAACTTAAAAACTCAAATGGGTTTTTGGGTTCAAAATGTGTATTTTTCCCTTATGCTGCTATCCTTTTATAATCCATAATTTTGGGGCCAGGTTGTCCGATAACTTGGCAAAGTGAAAACAGTATGAGTGTATGATGGTTACCCCTGCTATCGGCGCTGCTGCCCCTTCTCTCCCCCTGACTATCAGTGCCGCTGCCCCATTGCCGGCGCCGATAGCCAGGGGGAGAGAAACGGCGCCGGCAATGGGGCAGCGATGTCGACAGACAGGGGGAAAGAAGGGGCAGCGGCAGCCATTGCCGGTGCCGCTGCCCCGTTGCCTCCCCCATCCCCGGTTGTATAATTACCTGTTGCTGGGGTCGGGTCAGCGCTGCTTCAGGCCTCCGGTGTGCATTCCCTGCGTCGTTGCTATGCTTTGCATGGCGCTGCGCAATGACGAGAGACGTCACTCGTCATTGCGTCTCGCAACGCATAGCAATGATGCAGGGGATGCACAACAGAGGCCTGAAGCAGCTCGGACCCGACCCCGGCAACAGGCTATTATACAACTAGGGATGGGGGAGGCAACGGGGCAGCGGCGCCGGCAATGGGTGCCCCTGCTCCTTATGCCCCCCTGGCTATCGGTGCCGTTGCCCCATTACCGTCGCCGCTTCTCTCCCCCTGGCTATCGGCACTGGCAATGGGACAGCGGCACCGATAGCCAGGGGGAGAGAAGGGGCAGCGGTGCCGATAGCAGGGGGAGAGAAGCGGCGGTAGCAGGGCTCTAGACCCCAGGAAAGGCAGGGGGAGAGAAGCAGGCAGCGACGGCCTCTCTCCCCTGCCTTTCCTGGGGGCTCTGTGGGTTGAGAAGCAGTGTATCGGGGTACACACATGCACACACACGCACCCTCATTTTATGAAGGATATTTGGGTAAAAACTTTTTTTACCCAAATATCCTTGGTAAAATGAGGGTGCGTGTTACAGGCCGGTGCGATGTACACCCCGATAAATACGGTAATGTTCCCTTATGCTGCTACCCTTTTATAATCCATAATTTTTGGGCCAGGTAGTCTAATTACTTGGCGACATAATAACAGTATGAGTTCATGGTTTGGGAAAATAGATGCAGAAGGACAAATGGATGAAAGGATGGCCGCATCTGGCAACTTTACTGTTTGCTTTTTTTCAATGCAAAGGAGGAGCGTATAATTATTAAAAAGGGTATTTTTGGAGATGGACAGGCAGGCTGTAGGGGAGGAGGTAGGCCTGTATTTTGAACTTAAAAACTCAAATGGGTTTTTGGGTTCAAAATGTGTATTTTTCACTAAAGCTGCTATCCTTTTATAATCCATAATTTTTGGGCAAGGTAGTCTAATTACTTGGCGACATAATAACAGTATGAGTGCATGGTTTGGGAAAATAGATGCAGAAGGACAAATGGATGAAAGGATGGCCGCATCTGGCAACGTTACTGTTTGCTTTTTTTCAATGCAAAGGAGGAGCGTATAATTATTAAAAAGGGTATTTTTGGAGATGGACAGGCAGGCTGTAGGGGAGGAGGTAGGCCTGTATTTTGAACTTAAAAACTCAAATGGGTTTTTGGGTTCAAAATGTGTATTTTTCACTAATGCTGCTCTCCTTTTATAAACCATAATTTTTGGGCCAGGTAGTCTAATTACTTGGCGACATAATAACAGTATGAGTGCATGGTTTGGGAAAATAGATGCAGAAGGACAAATGGATGAAAGGATGGCCGCATCTGGCAACTTTACTGTTTGCTTTTTTTCAATGCAAAGGAGGAGCGTATAATTATTAAAAAGGGTATTTTTGGAGATGGACAGGCAGGCTGTAGGGGAGGAGGTAGGCCTGTATTTTGAACTTAAAAACTCAAATGGGTTTTTGGGTTCAAAATGTGTATTTTTCCCTTATGCTGCTATCCTTTTATAATCCATCATTTTTGGGCCAGGTAGTCTAATTACTTGGCGACATAATAACAGTATGAGTGCGTGGTTTGGGAAAATAGATGCAGAAGGACAAATGGATGAAAGGATGGCCGCATCTGGCAACTTTACTGTTTGCTTTTTTTCAATGCAAAGGAGGAGCGTATAATTATTAAAAGGTTATTTTTGGAGATGGACAGGCAGGCTGTAGGGGAGGAGGTAGGCCTGTATTTTGAACTTAAAAACTCAAATGGGTTTTTGGGTTCAAAATGTGTATTTTTCCCTTATGCTGCTATCCTTTTATAATCCATAATTTTGGGGCCAGGTTGTCTGATAACTTGGCAAAGTGAAAACAGTATGAGTGTATGATGGTTTGGGAACATAGGTGTAGAAGCACAAATCGATGAAAGGATAGCAGCATATGGCAACTTAACTGTTTGTTTTTCCAAAGCAAATGAAGAGTGCATAATTATTAAAAAAGGGTATTTTTGGAGATGGACAGGCAGGCTGATGGGGAGGAGGTAGGCCTGTATTTTGAACTTAAAAACTCAAATGGGTTTTTGGGTTCAAAATGTGTATTTTTCACTAATGCTGCTATCCTTTTATAATCCATAATTTTTGGGCAAGGTAGTCTAATTACTTGGCGACATAATAACAGTATGAGTGCATGGTTTGGGAAAATAGATTCAGAAGGACAAATGGATGAAAGGATGGCCGCATCTGGCAACTTTACTGTTTGCTTTTTTTCAATGCAAAGGAGGAGCGTATAATTATTAAAAAGGGTATTTTTGGAGATGGACAGGCAGGCTGTAGGGGAGGAGGTAGGCCTGTATTTTGAACTTAAAAACTCAAATGGGTTTTTGGGTTCAAAATGTGTATTTTTCCCTTATGCTGCTATCCTTTTATAATCCATAATTTTTGGGCCAGGTAGTCTAATTACTTGGCGACATAATAACAGTATGAGTGCGTGGTTTGGGAAAATAGATGCAGAAGGACAAATGGATGAAAGGATGGCCGCATCTGGCAACTTTACTGTTTGCTTTTTTTCAATGCAAAGGAGGAGCGTATAATTATTAAAAGGCTATTTTTGGAGATGGACAGGCAGGCTGTAGGGGAGGAGGTAGGCCTGTATTTTGAACTTAAAAACTCAAATGGGTTTTTGGGTTCAAAATGTGTATTTTTCCCTTATGCTGCTATCCTTTTATAATCCATAATTTTGGGGCCAGGTTGTCCGATAACTTGGCAAAGTGAAAACAGTATGAGTGTATGATGGTTTGGGAACATAGGTGTAGAAGCACAAATCGATGAAAGGATAGCAGCATATGGCAACTTAACTGTTTGTTTTTCCAAAGCAAATGAAGAGTGCATAATTATTAAAAAAGGGTATTTTTGGAGATGGACAGGCAGGCTGATGGGGAGGAGGTAGGCCTGTATTTTGAACTTAAAAACTCAAATGGGTTTTTGGGTTCAAAATGTGTATTTTTCACTAATGCTGCTATCCTTTTATAATCCATAATTTTTGGGCAAGGTAGTCTAATTACTTGGCGACATAATAACAGTATGAGTGCATGGTTTGGGAAAATAGATTCAGAAGGACAAATGGATGAAAGGATGGCCGCATCTGGCAACTTTACTGTTTGCTTTTTTTCAATGCAAAGGAGGAGCGTATAATTATTAAAAAGGGTATTTTTGGAGATGGACAGGCAGGCTGTAGGGGAGGAGGTAGGCCTGTATTTTGAACTTAAAAACTCAAATGGGTTTTTGGGTTCAAAATGTGTATTTTTCCCTTATGCTGCTATCCTTTTATAATCCATAATTTTTGGGCCAGGTAGTCTAATTACTTGGCGACATAATAACAGTATGAGTGCATGGTTTGGGAAAATAGATTCAGAAGGACAAATGGATGAAAGGATGGCCGCATCTGGCAACTTTACTGTTTGCTTTTTTTCAATGCAAAGGAGGAGCGTATAATTATTAAAAAGGGTATTTTTGGAGATGGACGGGCAGGCTGTAGGGGAGGAGGTAGGCCTGTATTTTGAACTTAAAAACTCAAATGGGTTTTTGGGTTCAAAATGTGTATTTTTCACTAATGCTGCTATCCTTTTATAATCCATAATTTTTGGGCAAGGTAGTCTAATTACTTGGCGACATAATAACAGTTTGAGTGCATGGTTTGGGAAAATAGATGCAGAAGGACAAATGGATGAAAGGATGGCCGCATCTGGCACCTTTACTGTTTGCTTTTTTTCAATGCAAAGGAGGAGCGTATAATTATTAAAAAGGGTATTTTTGGAGATGGACAGGCAGGCTGTAGGGGAGGAGGTAGGCCTGTATTTTGAACTTAAAAACTCAAATGGGTTTTTGGGTTCAAAATGTGTATTTTTCCCTTATGCTGCTATCCTTTTATAATCCATAATTTTTGGGCCAGGTAGTCTAATTACTTGGCGACATAATAACAGTATGAGTGCGTGGTTTGGGAAAATAGATGCAGAAGGACAAATGGATGAAAGGATGGCCGCATCTGGCAACTTTACTGTTTGCTTTTTTTCAATGCAAAGGAGGAGCGTATAATTATTAAAAGGCTATTTTTGGAGATGGACAGGCAGGCTGTAGGGGAGGAGGTAGAAAGAAAGAAAGAAGGGGCAGCGGCACCCATTGCCGGCGCCGCTTCCCTGTTGCCTCCCCCATCCCCGGTTGTATAATTACCTGTTGCTGGGGTCGGGTCAGCGCTGCTTCAGGCCTCCGGGATGCATTCCCTGCGTCGTTGCTATGCGCTGCATGGCGCGGCGCAATGACGAGTGACATCACTCGTCATTGCGTCTCGCAACGCATAGCAATGATGTAGGGGACACACACCGGAGGCCTGAAGCAGCGCGGACCCGACCCCGGCAACAGGTAATTATACAACTAGGGATGGGGGAGGCAACGGGGCAGCGGCGACGGCAATGGGTGCCGCTGCCCCTTAAGCCCCCCTGGCTATCGGTGCCGTTGCCCCATTACCGGCGCCGCTTCTCTCCCCCTGGCTATCGGCGCTGGCAATGGGACAGCGGCACCGATAGCCAGGGGGAGAGAAGGGGCAGCGGCGCCGATAGCAGGGGGAGAGAAGCGGCGGTAGCAGGGCTCTAGACCCCAGGAAAGGCAGGGGGAGAGAAGCAGGCAGCGATGGCCTCTCTCCCCCTGCCTTTCCTGGGGGCTCTGTGGGTTGAGAAGCAGTGTATCGGGGTACACACATGCACACACACGCACCCTCATTTTATGAAGGATATTTGGGTAAAAACTTTTTTTACCCAAATATCCTTGGTAAAATGAGGGTGCCTGTTATAGGCCGGTGCGTTGTACACCCCGATAAATATGGTAATGTTCCCTTATGCTGCTACCCTTTTATAATCCATAATTTTTGGGCCAGGTAGTCTAATTACTTGGCGACATAATAACAGTAACAGGAAAATAGATGCAGAAGGACAAATGGATGAAAGGATGGCCGCATCTGGGAACTTTACTGTTTGCTTTTTTTCAATGCAAAGGAGGAGCGTATAATTATTAAAAAGGGTATTTTTGGAGATGGACAGGCAGGCTGTAGGGGAGGAGGTAGGCCTGTATTTTGAACTTAAAAACTCAAATGGGTTTTTGGGTTCAAAATGTGTATTTTTCACTAATGCTGCTATCCTTTTATAATCCATAATTTTTGGGCATGGTAGTCTAATTACTTGGCGACATAATAACAAAATGAGTGCATGGTTTGGGAAAATAGATGCAGAAGGACAAATGGATGAAAGGATGGCCGCATCTGGCAACTTTACTGTTTGCTTTTTTTCAATGCAAAGGAGGAGCGTATAATTATTAAAAAGAGTATTTTTGGAGATGGACAGGCAGGCTGTAGGGGAGGAGGTAGGCCTGTATTTTGAACTTAAAAACTCAAATGGGTTTTTGGGTTCAAAATGTGTATTTTTCCCTTATGCTGCTATCCTTTTATAATCCATAATTTTGGGGCCAGGTTGTCCGATAACTTGGCAAAGTGAAAACAGTATGAGTGTATGATGGTTTGAGAACATAGGTGTAGAAGCACAAATCGAGGAAAGGATAGCAGCATATGGCAACTTAACTGTTTGTTTTTCCAAAGCAAATGAAGAGTGCATAATTATTAAAAAAAGGGTATTTTTGGAGATGGACAGGCAGGCTGATGGGGAGGAGGTAGGCCTGTATTTTGAACTTAAAAACTCAAATGGGTTTTTCGGTTCAAAATATGTATTTTTCCCTTATGCTGCTATCCTTTTATAATCGATAATTTTTGGGCCAGGTAGTCTAATTACTTGGCGACATAATAACAGTATGAGTGCATGGTTTGGGAAAATAGATGCAGAAGGACAAATGGATGAAAGGATGGCCGCATCTGGCAACTTTACTGTTTGCTTTTTTTCAATGCAAAGGAGGAGCGTATAATTATTAAAAGGGTATTTTTGGAGATGGACAGGCAGGCTGTAGGGGAGGAGGTAGGCCTGTATTTTGAACTTAAAAACTCAAATGGGTTTTTGGGTTCAAAATGTGTATTCTTCCCTTATGCTGCTATCCTTTTTATAATCCATAATTTTGGGGCCAGGTTGTCCGATAACTCGGCAAAGTGAAAACAGTATGAGTGTATGATGGTTACCCCTGCTATCGGCGCTGCTGCCCCTTCTCTCCCCCTGGCTATCAGTGCCGCTGCCCCATTGCCGGCGCCGATAGCCAGGGGGAGAGAAACGGCGCCGGCAATGGGGCAGCGATGTCGACAGACAGGGGGAAAGAAGGGGCAGCAGCACCCATTGCCGGCGCCGCTGCCCCGTTGCCTCCCCCATCCCCGGTTGTATAATTACCTGTTGCTGGGGTCGGGTCAGCGCTGCTTCAGGCCTCCGGTGTGCATTCCCTGCGTCGTTTCTATGCTTTGCATGGCGCGGCGCAATGATGAGAGACGTCACTCGTCATTGCGTCTCGCAACGCATAGCAATGATGCAGGGACGCACAACAGAGGCCTGAAGCAGCTCGGACCCGACCCCGGCAACAGGTAATTATACAACTAGGGATGGGGGAGGCAACGGGGCAGCGGCACCGGCAATGGGTGCCGCTGCCCCTCTGGCTATCGGTGCCGTTGCCCCATTACCGGCGCCGCTTCTCTCCCCCTGGCTATCGGCGCTGGCAATGGGACAGCGGCACCGATAGCCAGGGGGAGAGAAGGGGCAGCGGAGCCGATAGCAGGGGGATAGAAGCGGCGGTAGCAGGGCTCTAGACCCCAGGAAAGGCAGGGGGAGAGAAGCAGGCAGCGACGGCCTCTCTCCCCCTGCCTTTCCTGGGGGCTCTGTGGGTTGAGAAGCAGTGTATCGGGGTACACACATGCACACACACGCACCCTCATTTTATGAAGGATATTTGGGTAAAAACTTTTTTTACCCAAATATCCTTGGTAAAATGAGGGTGCGTGTTACAGGCCGGTGCGATGTACACCCCGATAAATACGGTAATGTTCCCTTATGCTGCTACCCTTTTATAATCCATAATTTTGGGGCCAGGTTGTCCGATAACTTGGCAAAGTGAAAACAGTATGAGTGTATGATGGTTTGGGAACATAGGTGTAGAAGCACAAATCGATGAAAGGATAGCAGCATATGGCAACTTAACTGTTTGTTTTTCCAAAGCAAATGAAGAGTGCATAATTATTAAAAAAGGGTATTTTTGGAGATGGACAGGCAGGCTGATGGGGAGGAGGTAGGCCTGTATTTTGAACTTAAAAACTCAAATGGGTTTTTGGGTTCAAAATGTGTATTTTTCACTAATGCTGCTATCCTTTTATAATCCATAATTTTTGGGCAAGGTAGTCTAATTACTTGGCGACATAATAACAGTATGAGTGCATGGTTTGGGAAAATAGATTCAGAAGGACAAATGGATGAAAGGATGGCCGCATCTGGCACCTTTACTCTTTGCTTTTTTTCAATGCAAAGGAGGAGCGTATAATTATTAAAAAGGGTATTTTTGGAGATGGACAGGCAGGCTGTAGGGGAGGAGGTAGGCCTGTATTTTGAACTTAAAAACTCAAATGGGTTTTTGGGTTCAAAATGTGTATTTTTCACTAATGCTGCTATCCTTTTATAATCCATAATTTTTGGGCAAGGTAGTCTAATTACTTGGCGACATAATAACAGTATGAGTGCATGGTTTGGGAAAATAGATTCAGAAGAACAAATGGATGAAAGGATGGCCGCATCTGGCAACTTTACTGTTTGCTTTTTTTCAATGCAAAGGAGGAGCGTATAATTATTAAAAAGGGTATTTTTGGAGATGGACAGGCAGGCTGTAGGGGAGGAGGTAGGCCTGTATTTTGAACTTAAAAACTCAAATGGGTTTTTGGGTTCAAAATGTGTATTTTTCACTAATGCTGCTATCCTTTTATAATCCATAATTTTTGGGCAAGGTAGTCTAATTACTTGGCGACATAATAACAGTATGAGTGCATGGTTTGGGAAAATAGATGCAGAAGGACAAATGGATGAAAGGATGGCCGCATCTGGCAACTTTACTGTTTGCTTTTTTTCAATGCAAAGGAGGAGTGTTTAATTATTAAAAGGCTATTTTTGGAGATGGACAGGCAGGCTGTAGGGGAGGAGGTAGGCCTGTATTTTGAACTTAAAAACTCAAATGGGTTTTTGGGTTCAAAATGTGTATTTTTCACTAATGCTGCTATCCTTTTATAATCCATCATTTTTGGGCCAGGTAGTCTAATTACTTGGCGACATAATAACAGTATGAGTGCGTGGTTTGGGAAAATAGATGCAGAAGGACAAATGGATGAAAGGATGGCCGCATCTGGCAACTTTACTGTTTGCTTTTTTTCAATGCAAAGGAGGAGCGTATAATTATTAAAAGGCTATTTTTGGAGATGGACAGGCAGGCTGTAGGGGAGGAGGTAGGCCTGTATTTTGAACTTAAAAACTCAAATGGGTTTTTGGGTTCAAAATGTGTATTCTTCCCTTATGCTGCTATCCTTTTTATAATCCATAATTTTGGGGCCAGGTTGTCCGATAACTCGGCAAAGTGAAAACAGTATGAGTGTATGATGGTTACCCCTGCTATCGGCGCTGCTGCCCCTTCTCTCCCCCTGGCTATCAGTGCCGCTGCCCCATTGCCGGCGCCGATAGCCAGGGGGAGAGAAACGGCGCCGGCAATGGGGCAGCGATGTCGACAGACAGGGGGAAAGAAGGGGCAGCAGCACCCATTGCCGGCGCCGCTGCCCCGTTGCCTCCCCCATCCCCGGTTGTATAATTACCTGTTGCTGGGGTCGGGTCAGCGCTGCTTCAGGCCTCCGGTGTGCATTCCCTGCGTCGTTGCTATGCTTTGCATGGCGCGGCGCAATGATGAGAGACGTCACTCGTCATTGCGTCTCGCAACGCATAGCAATGATGCAGGGACGCACAACAGAGGCCTGAAGCAGCTCGGACCCGACCCCGGCAACAGGTAATTATACAACTAGGGATGGGGGAGGCAACGGGGCAGCGGCACCGGCAATGGGTGCCGCTGCCCCCCTGGCTATCGGTGCCGTTGCCCCATTACCGGCGCCGCTTCTCTCCCCCTGGCTATCGGCGCTGGCAATGGGACAGCGGCACCGATAGCCAGAGGGAGAGAAGGGGCAGCGGAGCCGATAGCAGGGGGATAGAAGCGGCGGTAGCAGGGCTCTAGACCCCAGGAAAGGCAGGGGGAGAGAAGCAGGCAGCGACGGCCTCTCTCCCCCTGCCTTTCCTGGGGGCTCTGTGGGTTGAGAAGCAGTGTATCGGGGTACACACATGCACACACACGCACCCTCATTTTATGAAGGATATTTGGGTAAAAACTTCTTTTACCCAAATATCCTTGGTAAAATGAGGGTGCGTGTTACAGGCCGGTGCGATGTACACCCCGATAAATACGGTAATGTTCCCTTATGCTGCTACCCTTTTATAATCCATAATTTTTGGGCCAGGTAGTCTAATTACTTGGCGACATAACAGTATGAGTGCATGGTTTGGGAAAATAGATGCAGAAGGACAAATGGATGAAAGGATGGCCGCATCTGGCAACTTTACTGTTTGCTTTTTTTCAATGCAAAGGAGGAGCGTATAATTATTAAAAAGGGTATTTTTGGAGATGGACAGGCAGGCTGTAGGGGAGGAGGTAGGCCTGTATTTTGAACTTAAAAACTCAAATGGGTTTTTGGGTTCAAAATGTGTATCTTTCACTAATGCTGCTATCCTTTTATAAACCATAATTTTTGGGCCAGGTAGTCTAATTACTTGGCGACATAATAACAGTATGAGTGCATGGTTTGGGAAAATAGATGCAGAAGGACAAATGGATGAAAGGATGGCCGCATCTGGCAACTTTACTGTTTGCTTTTTTTCAATGCAAAGGAGAGGCGTATAATTATTAAAAAGGGTATTTTTGGAGATGGACAGGCAGGCTGTAGGGGAGGAGGTAGGCCTGTATTTTGAACTTAAAAACTCAAATGGGTTTTTGGGTTCAAAATGTGTTTTTTTCACTAAT
Organism: Hyla sarda; assembly: GCF_029499605.1. Taxonomy (NCBI): domain Eukaryota; kingdom Metazoa; phylum Chordata; class Amphibia; order Anura; family Hylidae; genus Hyla; species Hyla sarda. The sequence goes on from NW_026609289.1 coordinate 65,507, forward strand.
GCTGCTATCCTTTTATAATTCATAATGTTTGGGCCAGGTAGTCTAATTACTTGGCGACATAACAGTATGAGTGCATGGTTTGGGAAAATAGATGCAGAAGGACAAATGGATGAAAGGATGGCCGCATCTGGCAACTTTACTGTTTGCTTTTTTTCAATGCAAAGGAGGAGCGTATAATTATTAAAAAGGGTATTTTTGGAGATAGACAGGCAGGCTGTAGGGGAGGAGGTAGGCCTGTATTTTGAACTTAAAAACTCAAATGGGTTTTTGGGTTCAAAATGTGTATTTTTCCCTTATGCTGCTATCCTTTTATAATCCATAATTTTGGGGCCAGGTTGTCCGATAACTTGGCAAAGTGAAAACAGTATGAGTGTATGATGGTTTGGGAACATAGGTGTAGAAGCACAAATCGATGAAAGGATAGCAGCATATGGCAACTTAACTGTTTGTTTTTCCAAAGCAAATGAAGAGTGCATAATTATTAAAAAAGGGTATTTTTGGAGATGGACAGGCAGGCTGATGGGGAGGAGGTAGGCCTGTATTTTGAACTTAAAAACTCAAATGGGTTTTTGGGTTCAAAATGTGTATTTTTCACTAATGCTGCTATCCTTTTATAATCCATAATTTTTGGGCAAGGTAGTCTAATTACTTGGCGACATAATAACAGTATGAGTGCATGGTTTGGGAAAATAGATTCAGAAGGACAAATGGATGAAAGGATGGCCGCATCTGGCACCTTTACTGTTTGCTTTTTTTCAATGCAAAGGAGGAGCGTATAATTATTAAAAAGGGTATTTTTGGAGATGGACAGGCAGGCTGTAGGGGAGGAGGTAGGCCTGTATTTTGAACTTAAAAACTCAAGTGGGTTTTTGGGTTCAAAATGTGTATTTTTCCCTTATGCTGCTATCCTTTTATAATCCATAATTTTTGGGCCAGGTAGTCTAATTACTTGGCGACATAATAACAGTATGAGTGCATGGTTTGGGAAAATAGATTCAGAAGAACAAATGGATGAAAGGATGGCCGCATCTGGCAACTTTACTGTTTGCTTTTTTTCAATGCAAAGGAGGAGCGTATAATTATTAAAAAGGGTATTTTTGGAGATGGACAGGCAGGCTGTAGGGGAGGAGGTAGGCCTGTATTTTGAACTTAAAAACTCAAATGGGTTTTTGGGTTCAAAATGTGTATTTTTCACTAATGCTGCTATCCTTTTATAATCCATCATTTTTGGGCCAGGTAGTCTAATTACTTGGCGACATAATAACAGTATGAGTGCGTGGTTTGGGAAAATAGATGCAGAAGGACAAATGGATGAAAGGATGGCCGCATCTGGCAACTTTACTGTTTGCTTTTTTTCAATGCAAAGGAGGAGCGTATAATTATTAAAAGGCTATTTTTGGAGATGGACAGGCAGGCTGTAGGGGAGGAGGTAGAAAGAAAGAAAGAAGGGGCAGCGGCACCCATTGCCGGCGCCGCTTCCCTGTTGCCTCCCCATCCCCGGTTGTATAATTAAGTGTTGCTGGGGTCGGGTCAGCGCTGCTTCAGGCCTCCGGGGTGCATTCCCTGCGTCGTTGCTATGCGCTGCATGGCGCGGCGCAATGACGAGTGACATCACTCGTCATTGCGTCTCGCAACGCATAGCAATGATGTAGGGGACGCACACCGGAGGCCTGAAGCAGCGCGGACCCGACCCCGGCAACAGGTAATTATACAACTAGGGATGGGGGAGGCAACGGGGCAGCGGCGACGGCAATGGGTGCCGCTGCCCCTTAAGCCCCCCTGGCTATCGGTGCCGTTGCCCCATTACCGGCGCCGCTTCTCTCCCCCTGGCTATCGGCACTGGCAATGGGACAGCGGCACCGATAGCCAGGGGGAGAGAAGGGGCAGCGGCGCCGATAGCAGGGGGAGAGAAGCGGCGGTAGCAGGGCTCTAGACCCCAGGAAAGGCAGGGGGAGAGAAGCAGGCAGCGATGGCCTCTCTCCCCCTGCCTTTCCTGGGGGCTCTGTGGGTTGAGAAGCAGTGTATCGGGGTACACACATGCACACACACGCACCCTCATTTTATGAAGGATATTTGGGTAAAAACTTTTTTACCCAAATATCCTTGGTAAAATGAGGGTGCCTGTTATAGGCCGGTGCGTTGTACACCCCGATAAATATGGTAATGTTCCCTTATGCTGCTACCCTTTTATAATCCATAATTTTTGGGCCAGGTAGTCTAATTACTTGGCGACATAATAACAGTAACAGGAAAATAGATGCAGAAGGACAAATGGATGAAAGGATGGCCGCATCTGGGAACTTTACTGTTTGCTTTTTTTCAATGCAAAGGAGGAGCGTATAATTATTAAAAAGGGTATTTTTGGAGATGGACAGGCAGGCTGTAGGGGAGGAGGTAGGCCTGTATTTTGAACTTAAAAACTCAAATGGGTTTTTGGGTTCAAAATGTGTATTTTTCACTAATGCTGCTATCCTTTTATAATCCATAATTTTTGGGCATGGTAGTCTAATTACTTGGCGACATAATAACAAAATGAGTGCATGGTTTGGGAAAATAGATGCAGAAGAACAAATGGATGAAAGGATGGCCGCATCTGGCAACTTTACTGTTTGCTTTTTTTCAATGCAAAGGAGGAGTGTATAATTATTAAAAAGAGTATTTTTGGAGATGGACAGGCAGGCTGTAGGGGAGGAGGTAGGCCTGTATTTTGAACTTAAAAACTCAAATGGGTTTTTGGGTTCAAAATGTGTATTTTTCCCTTATGCTGCTATCCTTTTATAATCCATAATTTTGGGGCCAGGTTGTCCGATAACTTGGCAAAGTGAAAACAGTATGAGTGTATGATGGTTTGAGAACATAGGTGTAGAAGCACAAATCGAGGAAAGGATAGCAGCATATGGCAACTTAACTGTTTGTTTTTCCAAAGCAAATGAAGAGTGCATAATTATTAAAAAAAAGGGTATTTTTGGAGATGGACAGGCAGGCTGATGGGGAGGAGGTAGGCCTGTATTTTGAACTTAAAAACTCAAATGGGTTTTTCGGTTCAAAATATGTATTTTTCCCTTATGCTGCTATCCTTTTATAATCGATAATTTTTGGGCCAGGTAGTCTAATTACTTGGCGACATAATAACAGTATGAGTGCATGGTTTGGGAAAATAGATGCAGAAGGACAAATGGATGAAAGGATGGCCGCATCTGGCAACTTTACTGTTTGCTTTTTTTCAATGCAAAGGAGGAGCGTATAATTATTAAAAGGGTATTTTTGGAGATGGACAGGCAGGCTGTAGGGGAGGAGGTAGGCCTGTATTTTGAACTTAAAAACTCAAATGGGTTTTTGGGTTCAAAATGTGTATTCTTCCCTTATGCTGCTATCCTTTTTATAATCCATAATTTTGGGGCCAGGTTGTCCGATAACTCGGCAAAGTGAAAACAGTATGAGTGTATGATGGTTACCCCTGCTATCGGCGCTGCTGCCCCTTCTCTCCCCCTGGCTATCAGTGCCGCTGCCCCATTGCCGGCGCCGATAGCCAGGGGGAGAGAAACGGCGCCGGCAATGGGGCAGCGATGTCGACAGACAGGGGGAAAGAAGGGGCAGCAGCACCCATTGCCGGCGCCGCTGCCCCGTTGCCTCCCCCATCCCCGGTTGTATAATTACCTGTTGCTGGGGTCGGGTCAGCGCTGCTTCAGGCCTCCGGTGTGCATTCCCTGCGTCGTTGCTATGCTTTGCATGGCGCGGCGCAATGATGAGAGACGTCACTCGTCATTGCGTCTCGCAACGCATAGCAATGATGCAGGGGACGCACAACAGAGGCCTGAAGCAGCTCGGACCCGACCCCGGCAACAGGTAATTATACAACTAGGGATGGGGGAGGCAACGGGGCAGCGGCACCGGCAATGGGTGCCGCTGCCCCCCTGGCTATCGGTGCCGTTGCCCCATTACCGGCACCGCTTCTCTCCCCCTGGCTATCGGCGCTGGCAATGGGACAGCGGCACCGATAGCCAGGGGGAGAGAAGGGGCAGCGGAGCCGATAGCAGGGGGATAGAAGCGGCGGTAACAGGGCTCTAGACCCCAGGAAAGGCAGGGGGAGAGAAGCAGGCAGCGACGGCCTCTCTCCCCCTGCCTTTCCTGGGGGCTCTGTGGGTTGAGAAGCAGTGTATCGGGGTACACACATGCACACACACGCACCCTCATTTCATGAAGGATATTTGGGTAAAAACTTTTTTTACCCAAATATCCTTGGTAAAATGAGGGTGCGTGTTACAGGCCGGTGCGATGTACACCCCGATAAATACGGTAATGTTCCCTTATGCTGCTACCCTTTTATAATCCATAATTTTTGGGCCAGGTAGTCTAATTACTTGGCGACATAACAGTATGAGTGCATGGTTTGGGAAAATAGATGCAGAAGGACAAATGGATGAAAGGATGGCCGCATCTGGCAACTTTACTGTTTGCTTTTTTTCAATGCAAAGGAGGAGCGTATAATTATTAAAAAGGGTATTTTTGGAGATGGACAGGCAGGCTGTAGGGGAGGAGGTAGGCCTGTATTTTGAACTTAAAAACTCAAATGGGTTTTTGGGTTCAAAATGTGTATCTTTCACTAATGCTGCTATCCTTTTATAAACCATAATTTTTGGGCCAGGTAGTCTAATTACTTGGCGACATAATAACAGTATGAGTGCATGGTTTGGGAAAATAGATGCAGAAGGACAAATGGATGAAAGGATGGCCGCATCTGGCAACTTTACTGTTTGCTTTTTTTCAATGCAAAGGAGAGGCGTATAATTATTAAAAAGGGTATTTTTGGAGATGGACAGGCAGGCTGTAGGGGAGGAGGTAGGCCTGTATTTTGAACTTAAAAACTCAAATGGGTTTTTGGGTTCAAAATGTGTTTTTTTCACTAATGCTGCTATCCTTTTATAATTCATAATGTTTGGGCCAGGTAGTCTAATTACTTGGCGACATAATAACAGTATGAGTGCATGGTTTGGGAAAATAGATGCAGAAGGACAAATGGATGAAAGGATGGCCGCATCTGGCAACTTTACTGTTTGCTTTTTTTCAATGCAAAGGAGGAGCGTATAATTATTAAAAAGGGTATTTTTGGAGATGGACAGGCAGGCTGTAGGGGAGGAGGTAGGCCTGTATTTTGAACTTAAAAACTCAAATGGGTTTTTGGGTTCAAAATGTGTATTTTTCACTAAAGCTGCTATCCTTTTATAATCCATAATTTTTGGGCAAGGTAGTCTAATTACTTGGCGACATAATAACAGTATGAGTGCATGGTTTGGGAAAATAGATGCAGAAGGACAAATGGATGAAAGGATGGCCGCATCTGGCAACGTTACTGTTTGCTTTTTTTCAATGCAAAGGAGGAGCGTATAATTATTAAAAAGGGTATTTTTGGAGATGGACAGGCAGGCTGTAGGGGAGGAGGTAGGCCTGTATTTTGAACTTAAAAACTCAAATGGGTTTTTGGGTTCAAAATGTGTATTTTTCACTAATGCTGCTCTCCTTTTATAAACCATAATTTTTGGGCCAGGTAGTCTAATTACTTGGCGACATAATAACAGTATGAGTGCATGGTTTGGGAAAATAGATGCAGAAGGACAAATGGATGAAAGGATGGCCGCATCTGGCAACTTTACTGTTTGCTTTTTTTCAATGCAAAGGAGGAGCGTATAATTATTAAAAAGGGTATTTTTGGAGATGGACAGGCAGGCTGTAGGGGAGGAGGTAGGCCTGTATTTTGAACTTAAAAACTCAAATGGGTTTTTGGGTTCAAAATGTGTATTTTTCCCTTATGCTGCTATCCTTTTATAATCCATCATTTTTGGGCCAGGTAGTCTAATTACTTGGCGACATAATAACAGTATGAGTGCGTGGTTTGGGAAAATAGATGCAGAAGGACAAATGGATGAAAGGATGGCCGCATCTGGCAACTTTACTGTTTGCTTTTTTTCAATGCAAAGGAGGAGCGTATAATTATTAAAAGGCTATTTTTGGAGATGGACAGGCAGGCTGTAGGGGAGGAGGTAGGCCTGTATTTTGAACTTAAAAACTCAAATGGGTTTTTGGGTTCAAAATGTGTATTTTTCCCTTATGCTGCTATCCTTTTATAATCCATAATTTTGGGGCCAGGTTGTCCGATAACTTGGCAAAGTGAAAACAGTATGAGTGTATGATGGTTTGGGAACATAGGTGTAGAAGCACAAATCGATGAAAGGATAGCAGCATATGGCAACTTAACTGTTTGTTTTTCCAAAGCAAATGAAGAGTGCATAATTATTAAAAAAGGGTATTTTTGGAGATGGACAGGCAGGCTGATGGGGAGGAGGTAGGCCTGTATTTTGAACTTAAAAACTCAAATGGGTTTTTGGGTTCAAAATGTGTATTTTTCACTAATGCTGCTATCCTTTTATAATCCATAATTTTTGGGCCAGGTAGTCTAATTACTTGGCGACATAATAACAGTATGAGTGCATGGTTTGGGAAAATAGATGCAGAAGGACAAATGGATGAAAGGATGGCCGCATCTGGCAACTTTACTGTTTGCTTTTTTTCAATGCAAAGGAGGAGCGTATAATTATTAAAAAGGGTATTTTTGGAGATGGACAGGCAGGCTGTAGGGGAGGAGGTAGGCCTGTATTTTGAACTTAAAAACTCAAATGGGTTTTTGGGTTCAAAATGTGTATTTTTCCCTTATGCTGCTATCCTTTTATAATCCATAATTTTTGGGCCAGGTAGTCTAATTACTTGGCGACATAATAACAGTATGAGTGCATGGTTTGGGAAAATAGATTCAGAAGGACAAATGGATGAAAGGATGGCCGCATCTGGCAACTTTACTGTTTGCTTTTTTTCAATGCAAAGGAGGAGCGTATAATTATTAAAAAGGGTATTTTTGGAGATGGACAGGCAGGCTGTAGGGGAGGAGGTAGGCCTGTATTTTGAACTTAAAAACTCAAATGGGTTTTTGGGTTCAAAATGTGTATTTTTCACTAATGCTGCTATCCTTTTATAATCCATAATTTTTGGGCAAGGTAGTCTAATTACTTGGCGACATAATAACAGTATGAGTGCATGGTTTGGGAAAATAGATGCAGAAGGACAAATGGATGAAAGGATGGCCGCATCTGGCACCTTTACTGTTTGCTTTTTTTCAATGCAAAGGAGGAGCGTATAATTATTAAAAAGGGTATTTTTGGAGATGGACAGGCAGGCTGTAGGGGAGGAGGTAGGCCTGTATTTTGAACTTAAAAACTCAAATGGGTTTTTGGGTTCAAAATGTGTATTTTTCCCTTATGCTGCTATCCTTTTATAATCCATAATTTTTGGGCCAGGTAGTCTAATTACTTGGCGACATAATAACAGTATGAGTGCGTGGTTTGGGAAAATAGATGCAGAAGGACAAATGGATGAAAGGATGGCCGCATCTGGCAACTTTACTGTTTGCTTTTTTTCAATGCAAAGGAGGAGCGTATAATTATTAAAAGGCTATTTTTGGAGATGGACAGGCAGGCTGTAGGGGAGGAGGTAGAAAGAAAGAAAGAAGGGGCAGCGGCACCCATTGCCGGCGCCGCTTCCCTGTTGCCTCCCCCATCCCCGGTTGTATAATTACCTGTTGCTGGGGTCGGGTCAGCGCTGCTTCAGGCCTCCGGGGTGCATTCCCTGCGTCGTTGCTATGCGCTGCATGGCGCGGCGCAATGACGAGTGACATCACTCGTCATTGCGTCTCGCAACGCATAGCAATGATGTAGGGGACACACACCGGAGGCCTGAAGCAGCGCGGACCCGACCCCGGCAACAGGTAATTATACAACTAGGGATGGGGGAGGCAACGGGGCAGCGGCGACGGCAATGGGTGCCGCTGCCCCTTAAGCCCCCCTGGCTATCGGTGCCGTTGCCCCATTACCGGCGCCGCTTCTCTCCCCCTGGCTATCGGCGCTGGCAATGGGACAGCGGCACCGATAGCCAGGGGGAGAGAAGGGGCAGCGGCGCCGATAGCAGGGGGAGAGAAGCGGCGGTAGCAGGGCTCTAGACCCCAGGAAAGGCAGGGGGAGAGAAGCAGGCAGCGATGGCCTCTCTCCCCCTGCCTTTCCTGGGGGCTCTGTGGGTTGAGAAGCAGTGTATCGGGGTACACACATGCACACACACGCACCCTCATTTTATGAAGGATATTTGGGTAAAAACTTTTTTTACCCAAATATCCTTGGTAAAATGAGGGTGCGTGTTATAGGCCGGTGCGTTGTACACCCCGATAAATACGGTAATGTTCCCTTATGCTGCTACCCTTTTATAATCCATAATTTTTGGGCCAGGTAGTCTAATTACTTGGCGACATAATAACAGTAACAGGAAAATAGATGCAGAAGGACAAATGGATGAAAGGATGGCCGCATCTGGGAACTTTACTGTTTGCTTTTTTTCAATGCAAAGGAGGAGCGTATAATTATTAAAAAGGGTATTTTTGGAGATGGACAGGCAGGCTGTAGGGGAGGAGGTAGGCCTGTATTTTGAACTTAAAAACTCAAATGGGTTTTTGGGTTCAAAATGTGTATTTTTCACTAATGCTGCTATCCTTTTATAATCCATAATTTTTGGGCATGGTAGTCTAATTACTTGGCGACATAATAACAAAATGAGTGCATGGTTTGGGAAAATAGATGCAGAAGGACAAATGGATGAAAGGATGGCCGCATCTGGCAACTTTACTGTTTGCTTTTTTTCAATGCAAAGGAGGAGCGTATAATTATTAAAAAGAGTATTTTTGGAGATGGACAGGCAGGCTGTAGGGGAGGAGGTAGGCCTGTATTTTGAACTTAAAAACTCAAATGGGTTTTTGGGTTCAAAATGTGTATTTTTCCCTTATGCTGCTATCCTTTTATAATCCATAATTTTGGGGCCAGGTTGTCCGATAACTTGGCAAAGTGAAAACAGTATGAGTGTATGATGGTTTGAGAACATAGGTGTAGAAGCACAAATCGAGGAAAGGATAGCAGCATATGGCAACTTAACTGTTTGTTTTTCCAAAGCAAATGAAGAGTGCATAATTATTAAAAAAAGGGTATTTTTGGAGATGGACAGGCAGGCTGTAGGGGAGGAGGTAGGCCTGTATTTTGAACTTAAAAACTCAAATGGGTTTTTGGGTTCAAAATGTGTATTCTTCCCTTATGCTGCTCTCCTTTTTATAATCCATAATTTTGGGGCCAGGTTGTCCGATAACTCGGCAAAGTGAAAACAGTATGAGTGTATGATGGTTACCCCTGCTATCGGCGCTGCTGCCCCTTCTCTCCCCCTGGCTATCAGTGCCGCTGCCCCATTGCCGGCGCCGATAGCCAGGGGGAGAGAAACGGCGCCGGCAATGGGGCAGCGATGTCGACAGACAGGGGGAAAGAAGGGGCAGCAGCACCCATTGCCGGCGCCGCTGCCCCGTTGCCTCCCCCATCCCCGGTTGTATAATTACCTGTTGCTGGGGTCGGGTCAGCGCTGCTTCAGGCCTCCGGTGTGCATTCCCTGCGTCGTTGCTATGCTTTGCATGGCGCGGCGCAATGATGAGAGACGTCACTCGTCATTGCGTCTCGCAACGCATAGCAATGATGCAGGGGACGCACAACAGAGGCCTGAAGCAGCTCGGACCCGACCCCGGCAACAGGTAATTATACAACTAGGGATGGGGGAGGCAACGGGGCAGCGGCACCGGCAATGGGTGCCGCTGCCCCCCTGGCTATCGGTGCCGTTGCCCCATTACCGGCGCCGCTTCTCTCCCCCTGGCTATCGGCGCTGGCAATGGGACAGCGGCACCGATAGCCAGGGGGAGAGAAGGGGCAGCGGCGCCGATAGCAGGGGGATAGAAGCGGCGGTAGCAGGGCTCTATACCCCAGGAAAGGCAGGGGGAGAGAAGCAGGCAGCGACGGCCTCTCTCCTCCTGCCTTTCCTGGGGGCTCTGTGGGTTGAGAAGCAGTGTATCGGGGTACACACATGCACACACACGCACCCTCATTTTATGAAGGATATTTGGGTAAAAACTTTTTTTACCCAAATATCCTTGGTAAAATGAGGGTGCGTGTTACAGGCCGGTGCGATGTACACCCCGATAAATACGGTAATGTTCCCTTATGCTGCTACCCTTTTATAATCCATAATTTTTGGGCCAGGTAGTCTAATTACTTGGCGACATAATAACAGTATGAGTGCATGGTTTGGGAAAATAGATGCAGAAGGACAAATGGATGAAAGGATGGCCGCATCTGGCAACTTTACTGTTTGCTTTTTTTCAATGCAAAGGAGGAGCGTATAATTATTAAAAAGGGTATTTTTGGAGATGGACAGGCAGGCTGTAGGGGAGGAGGTAGGCCTGTATTTTGAACTTAAAAACTCAAATGGGTTTTTGGGTTCAAAATGTGTATCTTTCACTAATCCTGCTATCCTTTTATAAACCATAATTTTTGGGCCAGGTAGTCTAATTACTTGGCGACATAATAACAGTATGAGTGCATGGTTTGGGAAAATAGATGCAGAAGGACAAATGGATGAAAGGATGGCCGCATCTGGCAACTTTACTGTTTGCTTTTTTTCAATGCAAAGGAGAGGCGTATAATTATTAAAAAGGGTATTTTTGGAGATGGACAGGCAGGCTGTAGGGGAGGAGGTAGGCCTGTATTTTGAACTTAAAAACTCAAATGGGTTTTTGGGTTCAAAATGTGTTTTTTTCACTAATGCTGCTATCCTTTTATAATTCATAATGTTTGGGCCAGGTAGTCTAATTACTTGGCGACATAATAACAGTATGAGTGCATGGTTTGGGAAAATAGATGCAGAAGGACAAATGGATGAAAGGATGGCCGCATCTGGCACCTTTTACTGTTTGCTTTTTTTCAATGCAAAGGAGGAGCATATAATTATTAAAAAGGGTATTTTTGGAGATGGACAGGCAGGCTGTAGGGGAGGAGGTAGAAAGAAAGAAAGAAGGGGCAGCGGCACCCATTGCCGGCGCCGCTTCCCTGTTGCCTCCCCCATCCCCGGTTGTATAATTACCTGTTGCTGGGGTCGGGTCAGCGCTGCTTCAGGCCTCCGGGGTGCATTCCCTGCGTCGTTGCTATGCGCTGCATGGCGCGGCGCAATGACGAGTGACATCACTCGTCATTGCGTCTCGCAACGCATAGCAATGATGTAGGGGACGCACACCGGAGGCCTGAAGCAGCGCGGACCCGACCCCGGCAACAGGTAATTATACAACTAGGGATGGGGGAGGCAACGGGGCAGCGGCGACGGCAATGGGTGCCGCTGCCCCTTAAGCCCCCCTGGCTATCGGTGCCGTTGCCCCATTACCGGCGCCGCTTCTCTCCCCCTGGCTATCGGCGCTGGCAATGGGACAGCGGCGCCGATAGCAGGGGGAGAGAAGCGGCGGTAGCAGGGCTCTAGACCCCAGGAAAGGCAGGGGGAGAGAAGCAGGCAGCGATGGCCTCTCTCCCCCTGCCTTTCCTGGGGGCTCTGTGGGTTGAGAAGCAGTGTATCGGGGTACACACATGCACACACACGCACCCTCATTTTATGAAGGATATTTGGGTAAAAACTTTTTTTACCCAAATATCCTTGGTAAAATGAGGGTGCCTGTTATAGGCCGGTGCGTTGTACACCCCGATAAATATGGTAATGTTCCCTTATGCTGCTAACCTTTTATAATCCATAATTTTTGGGCCAGGTAGTCTAATTACTTGGCGACATAATAACAGTAACAGGAAAATAGATGCAGAAGGACAAATGGATGAAAGGATGGCCGCATCTGGGAACTTTACTGTTTGCTTTTTTTCAATGCAAAGGAGGAGCGTATAATTATTAAAAAGGGTATTTTTGGAGATGGACAGGCAGGCTGTAGGGGAGGAGGTAGGCCTGTATTTTGAACTTAAAAACTCAAATGGGTTTTTGGGTTCAAAATGTGTATTTTTCACTAATGCTGCTATCCTTTTATAATCCATAATTTTTGGGCATGGTAGTCTAATTACTTGGCGACATAATAACAGTATGAGTGCATGGTTTGGGAAAATAGATGCAGAAGGACAAATGGATGAAAGGATGGCCGCATCTGGCAACATTACTGTTTGCTTTTTTTCAATGCAAAGGAGGAGCGTATAATTATTAAAAGGGTATTTTTGGAGATGGACAGGCAGGCTGTAGGGGAGGAGGTAGGCCTGTATTTTGAACTTAAAAACTCAAATGGGTTTTTGGGTTCAAAATGTGTATTTTTCCCTTATGCTGCTATCCTTTTATAATCCATAATTTTGGGGCCAGGTTGTCCGATAACTTGGCAAAGTGAAAACAGTATGAGTGTATGATGGTTTGAGAACATAGGTGTAGAAGCACAAATCGAGGAAAGGATAGCAGCATATGGCAACTTAACTGTTTGTTTTTCCAAAGCAAATGAAGAGTGCATAATTATTAAAAAAAGGGTATTTTTGGAGATGGACAGGCAGGCTGATGGGGAGGAGGTAGGCCTGTATTTTGAACTTAAAAACTCAAATGGGTTTTTCGGTTCAAAATATGTATTTTTCCCTTATGCTGCTATCCTTTTATAATCGATAATTTTTGGGCCAGGTAGTCTAATTACTTGGCGACATAATAACAGTATGAGTGCATGGTTTGGGAAAATAGATGCAGAAGGACAAATGGATGAAAGGATGGCCGCATCTGGCAACTTTACTGTTTGCTTTTTTTCAATGCAAAGGAGGAGCGTATAATTATTAAAAGGGTATTTTTGGAGATGGACAGGCAGGCTGTAGGGGAGGAGGTAGGCCTGTATTTTGAACTTAAAAACTCAAATGGGTTTTTGGGTTCAAAATGTGTATTCTTCCCTTATGCTGCTATCCTTTTTATAATCCATAATTTTGGGGCCAGGTTGTCCGATAACTCGGCAAAGTGAAAACAGTATGAGTGTATGATGGTTACCCCTGCTATCGGCGCTGCTGCCCCTTCTCTCCCCCTGGCTATCAGTGCCGCTGCCCCATTGCCGGCGCCGATAGCCAGGGGGAGAGAAACGGCGCCGGCAATGGGGCAGCGATGTCGACAGACAGGGGGAAAAAAGGGGCAGCAGCACCCATTGCCGGCGCCGCTGCCCCGTTGCCTCCCCCATCCCCGGTTGTATAATTACCTGTTGCTGGGGTCGGGTCAGCGCTGCTTCAGGCCTCCGTTGTGCATTCCCTGCGTCGTTGCTATGCTTTGCATGGCGCGGCGCAATGATGAGAGACGTCACTCGTCATTGCGTCTCGCAACGCATAGCAATGATGCAGGGGACGCACAACAGAGGCCTGAAGCAGCTCGTACCCGACCCCGGCAACAGGTAATTATACAACTAGGGATGGGGGAGGCAACGGGGCAGCGGCACCGGCAATGGGTGCCGCTGCCCCCCTGGCTATCGGTGCCGTTGCCCCATTACCGGCGCCGCTTCTCTCCCCCTGGCTATCGGCGCTGGCAATGGGACAGCGGCACCGATAGCCAGGGGGAGAGAAGGGGCAGCGGAGCCGATAGCAGGGGGATAGAAGCGGCGGTAGCAGGGCTCTAGACCCCAGGAAAGGCAGGGGGAGAGAAGCAGGCAGCGACGGCCTCTCTCCCCCTGCCTTTCCTGGGGGCTCTGTGGGTTGAGAAGCAGTGTATCGGGGTACACACATGCACACACACGCACCCTCATTTTATGAAGGATATTTGGGTAAAAACTTTTTTTACCCAAATATCCTTGGTAAAATGAGGGTGCGTGTTACAGGCCGGTGCGATGTACACCCCGATAAATACGGTAATGTTCCCTTATGCTGCTACCCTTTTATAATCCATAATTTTTGGGCCAGGTAGTCGAATTACTTGGCGACATAACAGTATGAGTGCATGGTTTGGGAAAATAGATGCAGAAGGACAAATGGATGAAAGGATGGCCGCATCTGGCAACTTTACTGTTTGCTTTTTTTCAATGCAAAGGAGGAGCGTATAATTATTAAAAAGGGTATTTTTGGAGATGGACAGGCAGGCTGTAGGGGAGGAGGTAGGCCTGTATTTTGAACTTAAAAACTCAAATGGGTTTTTGGGTTCAAAATGTGTATCTTTCACTAATGCTGCTATCCTTTTATAAACCATAATTTTTGGGCCAGGTAGTCTAATTACTTGGCGACATAATAACAGTATGAGTGCATGGTTTGGGAAAATAGATGCAGAAGGACAAATGGATGAAAGGATGGCCGCATCTGGCAACTTTACTGTTTGCTTTTTTTCAATGCAAAGGAGAGGCATATAATTATTAAAAAGGGTATTTTTGGAGATGGACAGGCAGGCTGTAGGGGAGGAGGTAGGCCTGTATTTTGAACTTAAAAACTTAAATGGGTTTTTGGGTTCAAAATGTGTTTTTTTCACTAATGCTGCTATCCTTTTATAATTCATAATGTTTGGGCCAGGTAGTCTAATTACTTGGCGACATAATAACAGTATGAGTGCATGGTTTGGGAAAATAGATGCAGAAGGACAAATGGATGAAAGGATGGCCGCATCTGGCAACTTTACTGTTTGCTTTTTTTCAATGCAAAGGAGGAGCGTATAATTATTAAAAAGGGTATTTTTGGAGATGGACAGGCAGGCTGTAGGGGAGGAGGTAGGCCTGTATTTTGAACTTAAAAACTCAAATGGGTTTTTGGGTTCAAAATGTGTATTTTTCACTAAAGCTGCTATCCTTTTATAATCCATAATTTTTGGGCAAGGTAGTCTAATTACTTGGCGACATAATAACAGTATGAGTGCATGGTTTGGGAAAATAGATGCAGAAGGACAAATGGATGAAAGGATGGCCGCATCTGGCAACGTTACTGTTTGCTTTTTTTCAATGCAAAGGAGGAGCGTATAATTATTAAAAAGGGTATTTTTGGAGATGGACAGGCAGGCTGTAGGGGAGGAGGTAGGCCTGTATTTTGAACTTAAAAACTCAAATGGGTTTTTGGGTTCAAAATGTGTATTTTTCACTAATGCTGCTCTCCTTTTATAAACCATAATTTTTGGGCCAGGTAGTCTAATTACTTGGCGACATAATAACAGTATGAGTGCATGGTTTGGGAAAATAGATGCAGAAGGACAAATGGATGAAAGGATGGCCGCATCTGGCAACTTTACTGTTTGCTTTTTTTCAATGCAAAGGAGGAGCGTATAATTATTAAAACGGGTATTTTTGGAGATGGACAGGCAGGCTGTAGGGGAGGAGGTAGGCCTGTATTTTGAACTTAAAAACTCAAATGGGTTTTTGGGTTCAAAATGTGTATTTTTCCCTTATGCTGCTATCCTTTTATAATCCATCATTTTTGGGCCAGGTAGTCTAATTACTTGGCGACATAATAACAGTATGAGTGCGTGGTTTGGGAAAATAGATGCAGAAGGACAAATGGATGAAAGGATGGCCGCATCTGGCAACTTTACTGTTTGCTTTTTTTCAATGCAAAGGAGGAGCGTATAATTATTAAAAGGCTATTTTTGGAGATGGACAGGCAGGCTGTAGGGGAGGAGGTAGGCCTGTATTTTGAACTTAAAAACTCAAATGGGTTTTTGGGTTCAAAATGTGTATTTTTCCCTTATGCTGCTATCCTTTTATAATCCATAATTTTGGGGCCAGGTTGTCCGATAACTTGGCAAAGTGAAAACAGTATGAGTGTATGATGGTTTGGGAACATAGGTGTAGAAGCACAAATCGATGAAAGGATAGCAGCATATGGCAACTTAACTGTTTGTTTTTCCAAAGCAAATGAAGAGTGCATAATTATTAAAAAAGGGTATTTTTGGAGATGGACAGGCAGGCTGATGGGGAGGAGGTAGGCCTGTATTTTGAACTTAAAAACTCAAATGGGTTTTTGGGTTCAAAATGTGTATTTTTCCCTTATGCTGCTATCCTTTTATAATCCATAATTTTTGGGCCAGGTAGTCTAATTACTTGGCGACATAATAACAGTATGAGTGCATGGTTTGGGAAAATAGATTCAGAAGGACAAATGGATGAAAGGATGGCCGCATCTGGCAACTTTACTGTTTGCTTTTTTTCAATGCAAAGGAGGAGCGTATAATTATTAAAAAGGGTATTTTTGGAGATGGACAGGCAGGCTGTAGGGGAGGAGGTAGGCCTGTATTTTGAACTTAAAAACTCAAATGGGTTTTTGGGTTCAAAATGTGTATTTTTCACTAATGCTGCTATCCTTTTATAATCCATAATTTTTGGGCAAGGTAGTCTAATTACTTGGCGACATAATAACAGTATGAGTGCATGGTTTGGGAAAATAGATGCAGAAGGACAAATGGATGAAAGGATGGCCGCATCTGGCACCTTTACTGTTTGTTTTTTTTCAATGCAAAGGAGGAGCGTATAATTATTAAAAAGGGTATTTTTGGAGATGGACAGGCAGGCTGTAGGGGAGGAGGTAGGCCTGTATTTTGAACTTAAAAACTCAAATGGGTTTTTGGGTTCAAAATGTGTATTTTTCCCTTATGCTGCTATCCTTTTATAATCCATAATTTTTGGGCCAGGTAGTCTAATTACTTGGCGACATAATAACAGTATGAGTGCGTGGTTTGGGAAAATAGATGCAGAAGGACAAATGGATGAAAGGATGGCCGCATCTGGCAACTTTACTGTTTGCTTTTTTTCAATGCAAAGGAGGAGCGTATAATTATTAAAAGGCTATTTTTGGAGATGGACAGGCAGGCTGTAGGGGAGGAGGTAGAAAGAAAGAAAGAAGGGGCAGCGGCACCCATTGCCGGCGCCGCTTCCCTGTTGCCTCCCCCATCCCCGGTTGTATAATTACCTGTTGCTGGGGTCGGGTCAGCGCTGCTTCAGGCCTCCGGGGTGCATTCCCTGCGTCGTTGCTATGCGCTGCATGGCGCGGCGCAATGACGAGTGACATCACTCGTCATTGCGTCTCGCAACGCATAGCAATGATGTAGGGGACACACACCGGAGGCCTGAAGCAGCGCGGACCCGACCCCGGCAACAGGTAATTATACAACTAGGGATGGGGGAGGCAACGGGGCAGCGGCGACGGCAATGGGTGCCGCTGCCCCTTAAGCCCCCCTGGCTATCGGTGCCGTTGCCCCATTACCGGCGCCGCTTCTCTCCCCCTGGCTATCGGCGCTGGCAATGGGACAGCGGCACCGATAGCCAGGGGGAGAGAAGGGGCAGCGTCGCCGATAGCAGGGGGAGAGAAGCGGCGGTAGCAGGGCTCTAGACCCCAGGAAAGGCAGGGGGAGAGAAGCAGGCAGCGATGGCCTCTCTCCCCCTGCCTTTCCTGGGGGCTCTGTGGGTTGAGAAGCAGTGTATCGGGGTACACACATGCACACACACGCACCCTCATTTTATGAAGGATATTTGGGTAAAAACTTTTTTTACCCAAATATCCTTGGTAAAATGAGGGTGCGTGTTATAGGCCGGTGCGTTGTACACCCCGATAAATACGGTAATGTTCCCTTATGCTGCTACCCTTTTATAATCCATAATTTTTGGGCCAGGTAGTCTAATTACTTGGCGACATAATAACAGTAACAGGAAAATAGATGCAGAAGGACAAATGGATGAAAGGATGGCCGCATCTGGGAACTTTACTGTTTGCTTTTTTTCAATGCAAAGGAGGAGCGTATAATTATTAAAAAGGGTATTTTTGGAGATGGACAGGCAGGCTGTAGGGGAGGAGGTAGGCCTGTATTTTGAACTTAAAAACTCAAATGGGTTTTTGGGTTCAAAATGTGTATTTTTCACTAATGCTGCTATCCTTTTATAATCCATAATTTTTGGGCATGGTAGTCTAATTACTTGGCGACATAATAACAAAATGAGTGCATGGTTTGGGAAAATAGATGCAGAAGGACAAATGGATGAAAGGATGGCCGCATCTGGCAACTTTACTGTTTGCTTTTTTTCAATGCAAAGGAGGAGCGTATAATTATTAAAAAGAGTATTTTTGGAGATGGACAGGCAGGCTGTAGGGGAGGAGGTAGGCCTGTATTTTGAACTTAAAAACTCAAATGGGTTTTTGGGTTCAAAATGTGTATTTTTCCCTTATGCTGCTATCCTTTTATAATCCATAATTTTGGGGCCAGGTTGTCCGATAACTTGGCAAAGTGAAAACAGTATGAGTGTATGATGGTTTGAGAACATAGGTGTAGAAGCACAAATCGAGGAAAGGATAGCAGCATATGGCAACTTAACTGTTTGTTTTTCCAAAGCAAATGAAGAGTGCATAATTATTAAAAAAAGGGTATTTTTGGAGATGGACAGGCAGGCTGTAGGGGAGGAGGTAGGCCTGTATTTTGAACTTAAAAACTCAAATGGGTTTTTGGGTTCAAAATGTGTATTCTTCCCTTATGCTGCTCTCCTTTTTATAATCCATAATTTTGGGGCCAGGTTGTCCGATAACTCGGCAAAGTGAAAACAGTATGAGTGTATGATGGTTACCCCTGCTATCGGCGCTGCTGCCCCTTCTCTCCCCCTGGCTATCAGTGCCGCTGCCCCATTGCCGGCGCCGATAGCCAGGGGGAGAGAAACGGCGCCGGCAATGGGGCAGCGATGTCGACAGACAGGGGGAAAGAAGGGGCAGCAGCACCCATTGCCGGCGCCGCTGCCCCGTTGCCTCCCCCATCCCCGGTTGTATAATTACCTGTTGCTGGGGTCGGGTCAGCGCTGCTTCAGGCCTCCGGTGTGCATTCCCTGCGTCGTTGCTATGCTTTGCATGGCGCGGCGCAATGATGAGAGACGTCACTCGTCATTGCGTCTCGCAACGCATAGCAATGATGCAGGGGACGCACAACAGAGGCCTGAAGCAGCTCGGACCCGACCCCGGCAACAGGTAATTATACAACTAGGGATGGGGGAGGCAACGGGGCAGCGGCCCCGGCAATGGGTGCCGCTGCCCCCCTGGCTATCGGTGCCGTTGCCCCATTACCGGCGCCGCTTCTCTCCCCCTGGCTATCGGCGCTGGCAATGGGACAGCGGCACCGATAGCCAGGGGGAGAGAAGGGGCAGCGGCGCCGATAGCAGGGGGATAGAAGCGGCGGTAGCAGGGCTCTATACCCCAGGAAAGGCAGGGGGAGAGAAGCAGGCAGCGACGGCCTCTCTCCTCCTGCCTTTCCTGGGGGCTCTGTGGGTTGAGAAGCAGTGTATCGGGGTACACACATGCACACACACGCACCCTCATTTTATGAAGGATATTTGGGTAAAAACTTTTTTTACCCAAATATCCTTGGTAAAATGAGGGTGCGTGTTACAGGCCGGTGCGATGTACACCCCGATAAATACGGTAATGTTCCCTTATGCTGCTACCCTTTTATAATCCATAATTTTTGGGCCAGGTAGTCTAATTACTTGGCGACATAATAACAGTATGAGTGCATGGTTTGGGAAAATAGATGCAGAAGGACAAATGGATGAAAGGATGGCCGCATCTGGCAACTTTACTGTTTGCTTTTTTTCAATGCAAAGGAGGAGCGTATAATTATTAAAAAGGGTATTTTTGGAGATGGACAGGCAGGCTGTAGGGGAGGAGGTAGGCCTGTATTTTGAACTTAAAAACTCAAATGGGTTTTTGGGTTCAAAATGTGTATCTTTCACTAATCCTGCTATCCTTTTATAAACCATAATTTTTGGGCCAGGTAGTCTAATTACTTGGCGACATAATAACAGTATGAGTGCATGGTTTGGGAAAATAGATGCAGAAGGACAAATGGATGAAAGGATGGCCGCATCTGGCAACTTTACTGTTTGCTTTTTTTCAATGCAAAGGAGAGGCGTATAATTATTAAAAAGGGTATTTTTGGAGATGGACAGGCAGGCTGTAGGGGAGGAGGTAGGCCTGTATTTTGAACTTAAAAACTCAAATGGGTTTTTGGGTTCAAAATGTGTTTTTTTCACTAATGCTGCTATCCTTTTATAATTCATAATGTTTGGGCCAGGTAGTCTAATTACTTGGCGACATAATAACAGTATGAGTGCATGGTTTGGGAAAATAGATGCAGAAGGACAAATGGATGAAAGGATGGCCGCATCTGGCACCTTTTACTGTTTGCTTTTTTTCAATGCAAAGGAGGAGCATATAATTATTAAAAAGGGTATTTTTGGAGATGGACAGGCAGGCTGTAGGGGAGGAGGTAGAAAGAAAGAAAGAAGGGGCAGCGGCACCCATTGCCGGCGCCGCTTCCCTGTTGCCTCCCCCTACCCCGGTTGTATAATTACCTGTTGCTGGGGTCGGGTCAGCGCTGCTTCAGGCCTCCGGGGTGCATTCCCTGCGTCGTTGCTATGCGCTGCATGGCGCGGCGCAATGACGAGTGACATCACTCGTCATTGCGTCTCGCAACGCATAGCAATGATGTAGGGGACGCACACCGGAGGCCTGAAGCAGCGCGGACCCGACCCCGGCAACAGGTAATTATACAACTAGGGATGGGGGAGGCAACGGGGCAGCGGCGACGGCAATGGGTGCCGCTGCCCCTTAAGCCCCCCTGGCTATCGGTGCCGTTGCCCCATTACCGGCGCCGCTTCTCTCCCCCTGGCTATCGGCGCTGGCAATGGGACAGCGGCGCCGATAGCAGGGGGAGAGAAGCGGCGGTAGCAGGGCTCTAGACCCCAGGAAAGGCAGGGGGAGAGAAGCAGGCAGCGATGGCCTCTCTCCCCCTGCCTTTCCTGGGGGCTCTGTGGGTTGAGAAGCAGTGTATCGGGGTACACACATGCACACACACGCACCCTCATTTTATGAAGGATATTTGGGTAAAAACTTTTTTTACCCAAATATCCTTGGTAAAATGAGGGTGCCTGTTATAGGCCGGTGCGTTGTACACCCCGATAAATATGGTAATGTTCCCTTATGCTGCTAACCTTTTATAATCCATAATTTTTGGGCCAGGTAGTCTAATTACTTGGCGACATAATAACAGTAACAGGAAAATAGATGCAGAAGGACAAATGGATGAAAGGATGGCCGCATCTGGGAACTTTACTGTTTGCTTTTTTTCAATGCAAAGGAGGAGCGTATAATTATTAAAAAGGGTATTTTTGGAGATGGACAGGCAGGCTGTAGGGGAGGAGGTAGGCCTGTATTTTGAACTTAAAAACTCAAATGGGTTTTTGGGTTCAAAATGTGTATTTTTCACTAATGCTGCTATCCTTTTATAATCCATAATTTTTGGGCATGGTAGTCTAATTACTTGGCGACATAATAACAGTATGAGTGCATGGTTTGGGAAAATAGATGCAGAAGGACAAATGGATGAAAGGATGGCCGCATCTGGCAACATTACTGTTTGCTTTTTTTCAATGCAAAGGAGGAGCGTATAATTATTAAAAGGGTATTTTTGGAGATGGACAGGCAGGCTGTAGGGGAGGAGGTAGGCCTGTATTTTGAACTTAAAAACTCAAATGGGTTTTTGGGTTCAAAATGTGTATTTTTCCCTTATGCTGCTATCCTTTTATAATCCATAATTTTGGGGCCAGGTTGTCCGATAACTTGGCAAAGTGAAAACAGTATGAGTGTATGATGGTTTGAGAACATAGGTGTAGAAGCACAAATCGAGGAAAGGATAGCAGCATATGGCAACTTAACTGTTTGTTTTTCCAAAGCAAATGAAGAGTGCATAATTATTAAAAAAAGGGTATTTTTGGAGATGGACAGGCAGGCTGATGGGGAGGAGGTAGGCCTGTATTTTGAACTTAAAAACTCAAATGGGTTTTTCGGTTCAAAATATGTATTTTTCCCTTATGCTGCTATCCTTTTATAATCGATAATTTTTGGGCCAGGTAGTCTAATTACTTGGCGACATAATAACAGTATGAGTGCATGGTTTGGGAAAATAGATGCAGAAGGACAAATGGATGAAAGGATGGCCGCATCTGGCAACTTTACTGTTTGCTTTTTTTCAATGCAAAGGAGGAGCGTATAATTATTAAAAGGGTATTTTTGGAGATGGACAGGCAGGCTGTAGGGGAGGAGGTAGGCCTGTATTTTGAACTTAAAAACTCAAATGGGTTTTTGGGTTCAAAATGTGTATTCTTCCCTTATGCTGCTATCCTTTTTATAATCCATAATTTTGGGGCCAGGTTGTCCGATAACTCGGCAAAGTGAAAACAGTATGAGTGTATGATGGTTACCCCTGCTATCGGCGCTGCTGCCCCTTCTCTCCCCCTGGCTATCAGTGCCGCTGCCCCATTGCCGGCGCCGATAGCCAGGGGGAGAGAAACGGCGCCGGCAATGGGGCAGCGATGTCGACAGACAGGGGGAAAGAAGGGGCAGCAGCACCCATTGCCGGCGCCGCTGCCCCGTTGCCTCCCCCATCCCCGGTTGTATAATTACCTGTTGCTGGGGTCGGGTCAGCGCTGCTTCAGGCCTCCGTTGTGCATTCCCTGCGTCGTTGCTATGCTTTGCATGGCGCGGCGCAATGATGAGAGACGTCACTCGTCATTGCGTCTCGCAACGCATAGCAATGATGCAGGGGACGCACAACAGAGGCCTGAAGCAGCTCGTACCCGACCCCGGCAACAGGTAATTATACAACTAGGGATGGGGGAGGCAACGGGGCAGCGGCACCGGCAATGGGTGCCGCTGCCCCCCTGGCTATCGGTGCCGTTGCCCCATTACCGGCGCCGCTTCTCTCCCCCTGGCTATCGGCGCTGGCAATGGGACAGCGGCACCGATAGCCAGGGGGAGAGAAGGGGCAGCGGAGCCGATAGCAGGGGGATAGAAGCGGCGGTAGCAGGGCTCTAGACCCCAGGAAAGGCAGGGGGAGAGAAGCAGGCAGCGACGGCCTCTCTCCCCCTGCCTTTCCTGGGGGCTCTGTGGGTTGAGAAGCAGTGTATCGGGGTACACACATGCACACACACGCACCCTCATTTTATGAAGGATATTTGGGTAAAAACTTTTTTTACCCAAATATCCTTGGTAAAATGAGGGTGCGTGTTACAGGCCGGTGCGATGTACACCCCGATAAATACGGTAATGTTCCCTTATGCTGCTACCCTTTTATAATCCATAATTTTTGGGCCAGGTAGTCGAATTACTTGGCGACATAACAGTATGAGTGCATGGTTTGGGAAAATAGATGCAGAAGGACAAATGGATGAAAGGATGGCCGCATCTGGCAACTTTACTGTTTGCTTTTTTTCAATGCAAAGGAGGAGCGTATAATTATTAAAAAGGGTATTTTTGGAGATGGACAGGCAGGCTGTAGGGGAGGAGGTAGGCCTGTATTTTGAACTTAAAAACTCAAATGGGTTTTTGGGTTCAAAATGTGTATCTTTCACTAATGCTGCTATCCTTTTATAAACCATAATTTTTGGGCCAGGTAGTCTAATTACTTGGCGACATAATAACAGTATGAGTGCATGGTTTGGGAAAATAGATGCAGAAGGACAAATGGATGAAAGGATGGCCGCATCTGGCAACTTTACTGTTTGCTTTTTTTCAATGCAAAGGAGAGGCATATAATTATTAAAAAGGGTATTTTTGGAGATGGACAGGCAGGCTGTAGGGGAGGAGGTAGGCCTGTATTTTGAACTTAAAAACTTAAATGGGTTTTTGGGTTCAAAATGTGTTTTTTTCACTAATGCTGCTATCCTTTTATAATTCATAATGTTTGGGCCAGGTAGTCTAATTACTTGGCGACATAATAACAGTATGAGTGCATGGTTTGGGAAAATAGATGCAGAAGGACAAATGGATGAAAGGATGGCCGCATCTGGCAACTTTACTGTTTGCTTTTTTTCAATGCAAAGGAGGAGCGTATAATTATTAAAAAGGGTATTTTTGGAGATGGACAGGCAGGCTGTAGGGGAGGAGGTAGGCCTGTATTTTGAACTTAAAAACTCAAATGGGTTTTTGGGTTCAAAATGTGTATTTTTCACTAAAGCTGCTATCCTTTTATAATCCATAATTTTTGGGCAAGGTAGTCTAATTACTTGGCGACATAATAACAGTATGAGTGCATGGTTTGGGAAAATAGATGCAGAAGGACAAATGGATGAAAGGATGGCCGCATCTGGCAACGTTACTGTTTGCTTTTTTTCAATGCAAAGGAGGAGCGTATAATTATTAAAAAGGGTATTTTTGGAGATGGACAGGCAGGCTGTAGGGGAGGAGGTAGGCCTGTATTTTGAACTTAAAAACTCAAATGGGTTTTTGGGTTCAAAATGTGTATTTTTCACTAATGCTGCTCTCCTTTTATAAACCATAATTTTTGGGCCAGGTAGTCTAATTACTTGGCGACATAATAACAGTATGAGTGCATGGTTTGGGAAAATAGATGCAGAAGGACAAATGGATGAAAGGATGGCCGCATCTGGCAACTTTACTGTTTGCTTTTTTTCAATGCAAAGGAGGAGCGTATAATTATTAAAACGGGTATTTTTGGAGATGGACAGGCAGGCTGTAGGGGAGGAGGTAGGCCTGTATTTTGAACTTAAAAACTCAAATGGGTTTTTGGGTTCAAAATGTGTATTTTTCCCTTATGCTGCTATCCTTTTATAATCCATCATTTTTGGGCCAGGTAGTCTAATTACTTGGCGACATAATAACAGTATGAGTGCGTGGTTTGGGAAAATAGATGCAGAAGGACAAATGGATGAAAGGATGGCCGCATCTGGCAACTTTACTGTTTGCTTTTTTTCAATGCAAAGGAGGAGCGTATAATTATTAAAAGGCTATTTTTGGAGATGGACAGGCAGGCTGTAGGGGAGGAGGTAGGCCTGTATTTTGAACTTAAAAACTCAAATGGGTTTTTGGGTTCAAAATGTGTATTTTTCCCTTATGCTGCTATCCTTTTATAATCCATAATTTTGGGGCCAGGTTGTCCGATAACTTGGCAAAGTGAAAACAGTATGAGTGTATGATGGTTTGGGAACATAGGTGTAGAAGCACAAATCGATGAAAGGATAGCAGCATATGGCAACTTAACTGTTTGTTTTTCCAAAGCAAATGAAGAGTGCATAATTATTAAAAAAGGGTATTTTTGGAGATGGACAGGCAGGCTGATGGGGAGGAGGTAGGCCTGTATTTTGAACTTAAAAACTCAAATGGGTTTTTGGGTTCAAAATGTGTATTTTTCCCTTATGCTGCTATCCTTTTATAATCCATAATTTTTGGGCCAGGTAGTCTAATTACTTGGCGACATAATAACAGTATGAGTGCATGGTTTGGGAAAATAGATTCAGAAGGACAAATGGATGAAAGGATGGCCGCATCTGGCAACTTTACTGTTTGCTTTTTTTCAATGCAAAGGAGGAGCGTATAATTATTAAAAAGGGTATTTTTGGAGATGGACAGGCAGGCTGTAGGGGAGGAGGTAGGCCTGTATTTTGAACTTAAAAACTCAAATGGGTTTTTGGGTTCAAAATGTGTATTTTTCACTAATGCTGCTATCCTTTTATAATCCATAATTTTTGGGCAAGGTAGTCTAATTACTTGGCGACATAATAACAGTATGAGTGCATGGTTTGGGAAAATAGATGCAGAAGGACAAATGGATGAAAGGATGGCCGCATCTGGCACCTTTACTGTTTGTTTTTTTTCAATGCAAAGGAGGAGCGTATAATTATTAAAAAGGGTATTTTTGGAGATGGACAGGCAGGCTGTAGGGGAGGAGGTAGGCCTGTATTTTGAAGTTAAAAACTCAAATGGGTTTTTGGGTTCAAAATGTGTATTTTTCCCTTATGCTGCTATCCTTTTATAATCCATAATTTTTGGGCCAGGTAGTCTAATTACTTGGCGACATAATAACAGTATGAGTGCGTGGTTTGGGAAAATAGATGCAGAAGGACAAATGGATGAAAGGATGGCCGCATCTGGCAACTTTACTGTTTGCTTTTTTTCAATGCAAAGGAGGAGCGTATAATTATTAAAAGGCTATTTTTGGAGATGGACAGGCAGGCTGTAGGGGAGGAGGTAGAAAGAAAGAAAGAAGGGGCAGCGGCACCCATTGCCGGCGCCGCTTCCCTGTTGCCTCCCCCATCCCCGGTTGTATAATTACCTGTTGCTGGGGTCGGGTCAGCGCTGCTTCAGGCCTCCGGGGTGCATTCCCTGCGTCGTTGCTATGCGCTGCATGGCGCGGCGCAATGACGAGTGACATCACTCGTCATTGCGTCTCGCAACGCATAGCAATGATGTAGGGGACACACACCGGAGGCCTGAAGCAGCGCGGACCCGACCCCGGCAACAGGTAATTATACAACTAGGGATGGGGGAGGCAACGGGGCAGCGGCGACGGCAATGGGTGCCGCTGCCCCTTAAGCCCCCCTGGCTATCGGTGCCGTTGCCCCATTACCGGCGCCGCTTCTCTCCCCCTGGCTATCGGCGCTGGCAATGGGACAGCGGCACCGATAGCCAGGGGGAGAGAAGGGGCAGCGGCGCCGATAGCAGGGGGAGAGAAGCGGCGGTAGCAGGGCTCTAGACCCCAGGAAAGGCAGGGGGAGAGAAGCAGGCAGCGATGGCCTCTCTCCCCCTGCCTTTCCTGGGGGCTCTGTGGGTTGAGAAGCAGTGTATCGGGGTACACACATGCACACACACGCACCCTCATTTTATGAAGGATATTTGGGTAAAAACTTTTTTTACCCAAATATCCTTGGTAAAATGAGGGTGCGTGTTATAGGCCGGTGCGTTGTACACCCCGATAAATACGGTAATGTTCCCTTATGCTGCTACCCTTTTATAATCCATAATTTTTGGGCCAGGTAGTCTAATTACTTGGCGACATAATAACAGTAACAGGAAAATAGATGCAGAAGGACAAATGGATGAAAGGATGGCCGCATCTGGGAACTTTACTGTTTGCTTTTTTTCAATGCAAAGGAGGAGCGTATAATTATTAAAAAGGGTATTTTTGGAGATGGACAGGCAGGCTGTAGGGGAGGAGGTAGGCCTGTATTTTGAACTTAAAAACTCAAATGGGTTTTTGGGTTCAAAATGTGTATTTTTCACTAATGCTGCTATCCTTTTATAATCCATAATTTTTGGGCATGGTAGTCTAATTACTTGGCGACATAATAACAAAATGAGTGCATGGTTTGGGAAAATAGATGCAGAAGGACAAATGGATGAAAGGATGGCCGCATCTGGCAACTTTACTGTTTGCTTTTTTTCAATGCAAAGGAGGAGCGTATAATTATTAAAAAGAGTATTTTTGGAGATGGACAGGCAGGCTGTAGGGGAGGAGGTAGGCCTGTATTTTGAACTTAAAAACTCAAATGGGTTTTTGGGTTCAAAATGTGTATTTTTCCCTTATGCTGCTATCCTTTTATAATCCATAATTTTGGGGCCAGGTTGTCCGATAACTTGGCAAAGTGAAAACAGTATGAGTGTATGATGGTTTGAGAACATAGGTGTAGAAGCACAAATCGAGGAAAGGATAGCAGCATATGGCAACTTAACTGTTTGTTTTTCCAAAGCAAATGAAGAGTGCATAATTATTAAAAAAAGGGTATTTTTGGAGATGGACAGGCAGGCTGTAGGGGAGGAGGTAGGCCTGTATTTTGAACTTAAAAACTCAAATGGGTTTTTGGGTTCAAAATGTGTATTCTTCCCTTATGCTGCTATCCTTTTTATAATCCATAATTTTGGGGCCAGGTTGTCCGATAACTCGGCAAAGTGAAAACAGTATGAGTGTATGATGGTTACCCCTGCTATCGGCGCTGCTGCCCCTTCTCTCCCCCTGGCTATCAGTGCCGCTGCCCCATTGCCGGCGCCGATAGCCAGGGGGAGAGAAACGGCGCCGGCAATGGGGCAGCGATGTCGACAGACAGGGGGAAAGAAGGGGCAGCAGCACCCATTGCCGGCGCCGCTGCCCCGTTGCCTCCCCCATCCCCGGTT
Source organism: Hyla sarda (assembly GCF_029499605.1). Classification (NCBI taxonomy): domain Eukaryota; kingdom Metazoa; phylum Chordata; class Amphibia; order Anura; family Hylidae; genus Hyla; species Hyla sarda. Next base: position 93,352 of record NW_026609289.1, read on the forward strand.
GTATAATTACCTGTTGCTGGGGTCGGGTCAGCGCTGCTTCAGGCCTCCGGTGTGCATTCCCTGCGTCGTTGCTATGCTTTGCATGGCGCGGCGCAATGATGAGAGACGTCACTCGTCATTGCGTCTCGCAACGCATAGCAATGATGCAGGGGACGCACAACAGAGGCCTGAAGCAGCTCGGACCCGACCCCGGCAACAGGTAATTATACAACTAGGGATGGGGGAGGCAACGGGGCAGCGGCACCGGCAATGGGTGCCGCTGCCCCCCTGGCTATCGGTGCCGTTGCCCCATTACCGGCGCCGCTTCTCTCCCCCTGGCTATCGGCGCTGGCAATGGGACAGCGGCACCGATAGCCAGGGGGAGAGAAGGGGCAGCGGCGCCGATAGCAGGGGGATAGAAGCGGCGGTAGCAGGGTTCTAGACCCCAGGAAAGGCAGGGGGAGAGAAGCAGGCAGCGACGGCCTCTCTCCTCCTGCCTTTCCTGGGGGCTCTGTGGGTTGAGAAGCAGTGTATCGGGGTACACACATGCACACACACGCACCCTCATTTTATGAAGGATATTTGGGTAAAAACTTTTTTTACCCAAATATCCTTGGTAAAATGAGGGTGCGTGTTACAGGCCGGTGCGATGTACACCCCGATAAATACGGTAATGTTCCCTTATGCTGCTACCCTTTTATAATCCATAATTTTTGGGCCAGGTAGTCTAATTACTTGGCGACATAATAACAGTATGAGTGCATGGTTTGGGAAAATAGATGCAGAAGGACAAATGGATGAAAGGATGGCCGCATCTGGCAACTTTACTGTTTGCTTTTTTTCAATGCAAAGGAGGAGCGTATAATTATTAAAAAGGGTATTTTTGGAGATGGACAGGCAGGCTGTAGGGGAGGAGGTAGGCCTGTATTTTGAACTTAAAAACTCAAATGGGTTTTTGGGTTCAAAATGTGTATTTTTCCCTTATGCTGCTATCCTTTTATAATCCATCATTTTTGGGCCAGGTAGTCTAATTACTTGGCGACATAATAACAGTATGAGTGCGTGGTTTGGGAAAATAGATGCAGAAGGACAAATGGATGAAAGGATGGCCGCATCTGGCAACTTTACTGTTTGCTTTTTTTCAATGCAAAGGAGGAGCGTATAATTATTAAAAGGCTATTTTTGGAGATGGACAGGCAGGCTGTAGGGGAGGAGGTAGGCCTGTATTTTGAACTTAAAAACTCAAATGGGTTTTTGGGTTCAAAATGTGTATTTTTCCCTTATGCTGCTATCCTTTTATAATCCATAATTTTGGGGCCAGGTTGTCCGATAACTTGGCAAAGTGAAAACAGTATGAGTGTATGATGGTTTGGGAACATAGGTGTAGAAGCACAAATCGATGAAAGGATAGCAGCATATGGCAACTTAACTGTTTGTTTTTCCAAAGCAAATGAAGAGTGCATAATTATTAAAAAAGGGTATTTTTGGAGATGGACAGGCAGGCTGATGGGGAGGAGGTAGGCCTGTATTTTGAACTTAAAAACTCAAATGGGTTTTTGGGTTCAAAATGTGTATTTTTCACTAATGCTGCTATCCTTTTATAATCCATAATTTTTGGGCCAGGTAGTCTAATTACTTGGCGACATAATAACAGTATGAGTGCATGGTTTGGGAAAATAGATGCAGAAGGACAAATGGATGAAAGGATGGCCGCATCTGGCAACTTTACTGTTTGCTTTTTTTCAATGCAAAGGAGGAGCGTATAATTATTAAAAAGGGTATTTTTGGAGATGGACAGGCAGGCTGTAGGGGAGGAGGTAGGCCTGTATTTTGAACTTAAAAACTCAAATGGGTTTTTGGGTTCAAAATGTGTATTTTTCCCTTATGCTGCTATCCTTTTATAATCCATAATTTTTGGGCCAGGTAGTCTAATTACTTGGCGACATAATAACAGTATGAGTGCATGGTTTGGGAAAATAGATTCAGAAGGACAAATGGATGAAAGGATGGCCGCATCTGGCAACTTTACTGTTTGCTTTTTTTCAATGCAAAGGAGGAGCGTATAATTATTAAAAAGGGTATTTTTGGAGATGGACAGGCAGGCTGTAGGGGAGGAGGTAGGCCTGTATTTTGAACTTAAAAACTCAAATGGGTTTTTGGGTTCAAAATGTGTATTTTTCACTAATGCTGCTATCCTTTTATAATCCATAATTTTTGGGCAAGGTAGTCTAATTACTTGGCGACATAATAACAATATGAGTGCGTGGTTTGGGAAAATAGATGCAGAAGGACAAATGGATGAAAGGATGGCCGCATCTGGCAACTTTACTGTTTGCTTTTTTTCAATGCAAAGGAGGAGCGTATAATTATTAAAAGGCTATTTTTGGAGATGGACAGGCAGGCTGTAGGGGAGGAGGTAGAAAGAAAGAAAGAAGGGGCAGCGGCACCCATTGCCGGCGCCGCTTCCCTGTTGCCTCCCCCATCCCCGGTTGTATAATTACCTGTTGCTGGGGTCGGGTCAGCGCTGCTTCAGGCCTCCGGGGTGCATTCCCTGCGTCGTTGCTATGCGCTGCATGGCGCGGCGCAATGACGAGTGACATCACTCGTCATTGCGTCTCGCAACGCATAGCAATGATGTAGGGGACACACACCGGAGGCCTGAAGCAGCGCGGACCCGACCCCGGCAACAGGTAATTATACAACTAGGGATGGGGGAGGCAACGGGGCAGCGGCGACGGCAATGGGTGCCGCTGCCCCTTAAGCCCCCCTGGCTATCGGTGCCGTTGCCCCATTACCGGCGCCGCTTCTCTCCCCCTGGCTATCGGCGCTGGCAATGGGACAGCGGCACCGATAGCCAGGGGGAGAGAAGGGGCAGCGGCGCCGATAGCAGGGGGAGAGAAGCGGCGGTAGCAGGGCTCTAGACCCCAGGAAAGGCAGGGGGAGAGAAGCAGGCAGCGATGGCCTCTCTCCCCCTGCCTTTCCTGGGGGCTCTGTGGGTTGAGAAGCAGTGTATCGGGGTACACACATGCACACACACGCACCCTCATTTTATGAAGGATATTTGGGTAAAAACTTTTTTTACCCAAATATCCTTGGTAAAATGAGGGTGCGTGTTATAGGCCGGTGCGTTGTACACCCCGATAAATACGGTAATGTTCCCTTATGCTGCTACCCTTTTATAATCCATAATTTTTGGGCCAGGTAGTCTAATTACTTGGCGACATAATAACAGTAACAGGAAAATAGATGCAGAAGGACAAATGGATGAAAGGATGGCCGCATCTGGGAACTTTACTGTTTGCTTTTTTTCAATGCAAAGGAGGAGCGTATAATTATTAAAAAGGGTATTTTTGGAGATGGACAGGCAGGCTGTAGGGGAGGAGGTAGGCCTGTATTTTGAACTTAAAAACTCAAATGGGTTTTTGGGTTCAAAATGTGTATTTTTCACTAATGCTGCTATCCTTTTATAATCCATAATTTTTGGGCATGGTAGTCTAATTACTTGGCGACATAATAACAAAATGAGTGCATGGTTTGGGAAAATAGATGCAGAAGGACAAATGGATGAAAGGATGGCCGCATCTGGCAACTTTACTGTTTGCTTTTTTTCAATGCAAAGGAGGAGCGTATAATTATTAAAAAGAGTATTTTTGGAGATGGACAGGCAGGCTGTAGGGGAGGAGGTAGGCCTGTATTTTGAACTTAAAAACTCAAATGGGTTTTTGGGTTCAAAATGTGTATTTTTCCCTTATGCTGCTATCCTTTTATAATCCATAATTTTGGGGCCAGGTTGTCCGATAACTTGGCAAAGTGAAAACAGTATGAGTGTATGATGGTTTGAGAACATAGGTGTAGAAGCACAAATCGAGGAAAGGATAGCAGCATATGGCAACTTAACTGTTTGTTTTTCCAAAGCAAATGAAGAGTGCATAATTATTAAAAAAAAGGGTATTTTTGGAGATGGACAGGCAGGCTGTAGGGGAGGAGGTAGGCCTGTATTTTGAACTTAAAAACTCAAATGGGTTTTTGGGTTCAAAATGTGTATTCTTCCCTTATGCTGCTATCCTTTTTATAATCCATAATTTTGGGGCCAGGTTGTCCGATAACTCGGCAAAGTGAAAACAGTATGAGTGTATGATGGTTACCCCTGCTATCGGCGCTGCTGCCCCTTCTCTCCCCCTGGCTATCAGTGCCGCTGCCCCATTGCCGGCGCCGATAGCCAGGGGGAGAGAAACGGCGCCGGCAATGGGGCAGCGATGTCGACAGACAGGGGGAAAGAAGGGGCAGCAGCACCCATTGCCGGCGCCGCTGCCCCGTTGCCTCCCCCATCCCCGGTTGTATAATTACCTGTTGCTGGGGTCGGGTCAGCGCTGCTTCAGGCCTCCGGTGTGCATTCCCTGCGTCGTTGCTATGCTTTGCATAGCGCGGCGCAATGATGAGAGACGTCACTCGTCATTGCGTCTCGCAACGCATAGCAATGATGCAGGGGACGCACAACAGAGGCCTGAAGCAGCTCGGACCCGACCCCGGCAACAGGTAATTATACAACTAGGGATGGGGGAGGCAACGGGGCAGCGGCACCGGCAATGGGTGCCGCTGCCCCCCTGGCTATCGGTGCCGTTGCCCCATTACCGGCGCCGCTTCTCTCCCCCTGGCTATCGGCGCTGGCAATGGGACAGCGGCACCGATAGCCAGGGGGAGAGAAGGGGCAGCGGCGCCGATAGCAGGGGGATAGAAGCGGCGGTAGCAGGGCTCTAGACCCCAGGAAAGGCAGGGGGAGAGAAGCAGGCAGCGACGGCCTCTCTCCTCCTGCCTTTCCTGGGGGCTCTGTGGGTTGAGAAGCAGTGTATCGGGGTACACACATGCACACACACGCACCCTCATTTTATGAAGGATATTTGGGTAAAAACTTTTTTACCCAAATATCCTTGGTAAAATGAGGGTGCGTGTTACAGGCCGGTGCGATGTACACCCCGATAAATACGGTAATGTTCCCTTATGCTGCTACCCTTTTATAATCCATAATTTTTGGGCCAGGTAGTCTAATTACTTGGCGACATAATAACAGTATGAGTGCATGGTTTGGGAAAATAGATGCAGAAGGACAAATGGATGAAAGGATGGCCGCATCTGGCAACTTTACTGTTTGCTTTTTTTCAATGCAAAGGAGGAGCGTATAATTATTAAAAAGGGTATTTTTGGAGATGGACAGGCAGGCTGTAGGGGAGGAGGTAGGCCTGTATTTTGAACTTAAAAACTCAAATGGGTTTTTGGGTTCAAAATGTGTATCTTTCACTAATCCTGCTATCCTTTTATAAACCATAATTTTTGGGCCAGGTAGTCTAATTACTTGGCGACATAATAACAGTATGAGTGCATGGTTTGGGAAAATAGATGCAGAAGGACAAATGGATGAAAGGATGGCCGCATCTGGCAACTTTACTGTTTGCTTTTTTTCAATGCAAAGGAGGAGCGTATAATTATTAAAAAGGGTATTTTTGGAGATGGACAGGCAGGCTGTAGGGGAGGAGGTAGGCCTGTATTTTGAACTTAAAAACTCAAATGGGTTTTTGGGTTCAAAATGTGTTTTTTTCACTAATGCTGCTATCCTTTTATAATTCATAATGTTTGGGCCAGGTAGTCTAATTACTTGGCGACATAATAACAGTATGAGTGCATGGTTTGGGAAAATAGATGCAGAAGGACAAATGGATGAAAGGATGGCCGCATCTGGCACCTTTTACTGTTTGCTTTTTTTCAATGCAAAGGAGGAGCATATAATTATTAAAAAGGGTATTTTTGGAGATGGACAGGCAGGCTGTAGGGGAGGAGGTAGAAAGAAAGAAAGAAGGGGCAGCGGCACCCATTGCCGGCGCCTCTTCCCTGTTGCCTCCCCCATCCCCGGTTGTATAATTACCTGTTGCTGGGGTCGGGTCAGCGCTGCTTCAGGACTCCGTGGTGCATCCCCTGCGTCGTTGCTATGCGCTGCATGGCGCGGCGCAATGACGAGTGACATCACTCGTCATTGCGTCTCGCAACGCATAGCAATGATGTAGGGGACGCACACCGAAGGCCTGAAGCAGCGCGGACCCGACCCCGGCAACAGGTAATTATACAACTAGGGATGGGGGAGGCAACAGGGCAGCGGCGACGGCAATGGGTGCCGCTGCCCCTTATCTCCCCCTGGCTATCGGTGCAGCTGCCCCATTGCCGACACCGCTTCTCTCCCCCTGGCTATCGGCGCTGGCAATGGGACAGCGGCACCGATAGCCAGGGGGAGAGAAGGGGCAGCGGCGCCGATAGCAGGGGGAGAGAAGAGGCGGTAGCAGGGCTCTAGACCCCAGGAAAGGCAAGGGGAGAGAAGCAGGCAGCGACGGCCTCTCTCCCCCTGCCTTTCCTGGGGGCTCTGTGGGGTGAGAAGCAGTGTATCGGGGTATACACATGCACACACACGCACCCTCATTTTATGAAGGATATTTGGGTAAAAAAATTATTTTACCCAAATATCCTTGATAAAATGAGGGTGTGTGTTATAGGCGGATGTGTGGTACACCCCGATAAATACGGTAATGTTCCCTTATGCTGCTACCCTTTTATAATCCATAATTTTTGGGCCAGGTAGTCTAATTACTTGGCGACATAATAACAGTATGAGTTCATGGTTTGGGAAAATAGATGCAGAAGGACAAATGGATGAAAGGATGGCCGCATCTGGCAACTTTACTGTTTGCTTTTTTTCAATGCAAAGGAGGAGCGTATAATTATTAAAAAGGGTATTTTTGGAGATGGACAGGCAGGCTGTAGGGGAGGAGGTAGGCCTGTATTTTGAACTTAAAAACTCAAATGGGTTTTTGGGTTCAAAATGTGTATTTTTCACTAATGCTGCTATCCTTTTATAATCCATAATTTTTGGGCAAGGTAGTCTAATTACTTGGCGACATAATAACAGTATGAGTGCATGGTTTGGGAAAATAGATGCAGAAGGACAAATGTATGAAAGGATGGCCGCATCTGGCAACTTTACTGTTTGCTTTTTTTCAATGCAAAGGAGGAGCGTATAATTATTAAAAAGGGTATTTTTGGAGATGGACAGGCAGGCTGTAGGGGAGGAGGTAGGCCTGTATTTTGAACTTAAAAACTCAAATGTGTTTTTGGGTTCAAAATGTGTATTTTTCCCTTATGCTGCTATCCTTTTATAATCCATAATTTTTGGGCCAGGTAGTCTAATTACTTGGCGACATAATAACAGTATGAGTGCGTGGTTTGGGAAAATAGATGCAGAAGGACAAATGGATGAAAGGATGGCCGCATCTGGCAACTTTACTGTTTGCTTTTTTTCAATGCAAAGGAGGAGCGTATAATTATTAAAAGGCTATTTTTGGAGATGGACAGGCAGGCTGTAGGGGAGGAGGTAGGCCTGTATTTTGAACTTAAAAACTCAAATGGGTTTTTGGGTTCAAAATGTGTATTTTTCCCTTATGCGGCTATCCTTTTATAATCCATAATTTTGGGGCCAGGTTGTCCGATAACTTGGCAAAGTGAAAACAATATGAGTGTATGATGGTTTGGGAACATAGGTGTAGAAGCACAAATCGATGAAAGGATAGCAGCATATGGCAACTTAACTGTTTGTTTTTCCAAAGCAAATGAAGAGTGCATAATTATTTAAAAAAAGGGTATTTTTGGAGATGGACAGGCAGGCTGTAGGGGAGGAGGTAGAAAGAAAGAAAGAAGGGGCAGTGGCACCCTTTGCCGGCGCCGCTTCCCTGTTGCCTCCCCCATCCCCGGTTGTATAATTACTTGTTGCTGGGGTCGGGTCAGCGCTGCTTCAGGACTCCGGGGTGCATCCCCTGCGTCGTTGCTATGCGCTGCATGGCGCGGCGCAATGACGAGTGACATCACTCGTCGTTGCGTCTCGCAACGCATAGCAATGATGTAGGGGACGCACACCGGAGGCCTGAAGCAGCGCGGACCCGACCCCGGCAACAGGTAATTATACAACTAGGAATGGGGGAGGCAACAGGGCAGCGGCGACGGCAATGGGTGCCGCTGCCCCTTATCTCCCCCTGGCTATCGGTGCAGCTTCCCCATTGCCGACACAGCTTCTCTCCCCCTGGCTATCGGCGCTGGCAATGGGACAGCGTCACCGATAGCCAGGGGGAGAGAAGGGGCAGCGGCGCCGATAGCAGGGGGAGAGAAGCGGCGGTAGCAGGGCTCTAGACCCCAGGAAAGGCAGGGGGAGAGAAGCAGGCAGCGACGGCCTCTCTCCCCCTGCCTTTCCTGGGGGCTCTGTGGGGTGAGAAGCAGTGTATCGGGGTATACACATGCACACACACGCACCCTCATTTTATGAAGGATATTTGGGTAAAAAAATTCTTTTACCCAAATATCCTTGATAAAATGAGGGTGTGTGTTATAGGCGGATGCGTGGTACACCCCGATAAATACGGTAATGTTCCCTTATGCTGCTACCCTTTTATAATCCATAATTTTTGGGCCAGGTAGTCTAATTACTTGGCGACATAATAACAGTATGAGTGCATGGTTTGGGAAAATAGATGCAGAAGGACAAATGGATGAAAGGATGGCCGCATCTGGGAACTTTACTGTTTGCTTTTTTCAATGCAAAGGAGGAGCGTATAATTATTAAAAAGGGTATTTTTGGAGATGGACAGGCAGGCTGTTGGGGAGGAGGTAGGCCTGTATTTTGAACTTAAAAACTCAAATGGGTTTTTGGGTTCAAAATATGTAGTTTTCCCTTATGCTGATATCCTTTTATAATCCATAATTTTTGGGCCAGATAGTCTAATTACTTGGCGACATAATAACAGTATGAGTGCATGGTTTGGGAAAATAGATGCAGAAGGACAAATGGATGAAAAGATGGCCGCATCTGGCAACTTTACTGTTTGCTTTTTTTCAATGCAAAGGAGGAGCGTATAATTATTAAAAGGGTATTTTTGGAGATGGACAGGCAGGCTGTAGGGGAGGAGGTAGGCCTGTATTTTGAACTTAAAATCTCAAATGGGTTTTTGGGTTCAAAATGTGTATTTTTCACTAATGCTGCTATACTTTTATAAACCATAATTTTTGGGCCAGGTAGTCTAATTACTTGGCGACATAATAACAGTATGAGTGCATGGTTTGGGAAAATAGATGCAGAAGGACAAATGGATGAAAGGATGGCCGCATCTGGCAACTTTACTGTTTGCTTTTTTCAATGCAAAGGAGAGGCGTATAATTATTAAAAATCGTATTTTTGGAGATGGACAGGCAGGCTGTAGGGGAGGAGGTAGGCCTGTATTTTGAACCTAAAAACTCAAATGGGTTTTTGGGTTCAAAATGTGTTTTTTTCACTAATGCTGCTATCCTTTTATAATTCATAATGTTTGGGCCAGGTAGTCTAATTACTTGGCGACATAATAACAGTATGAGTGCATGGTTTGGGAAAATAGATGCAGAAGGACAAATGGATGAAAGGATGGCCGCATCTGGCAACTTTACTGTTTGCTTTTTTTCAATGCAAAGGAGGAGCGTATAATTATTAAAAAGGGTATTTTCGGAGATGGACAGGCAGGCTGTAGGGGAGGAGGTAGGCCTGTATTTTGAACTTAAAAACTCAAATGGGTTTTTGGGTTCAAAATGTGTATTTTTCACTAATGCTGCTATCCTTTTATAATCCCAAATTTTTGGGCCAGGTAGTCTAATTACTTGGCGACATAATAACAGTATGAGTGCATGGTTTGGGAAAATAGATGCAGAAGGACAAATGGATGAAAGGATGGCCGCATCTGGGAACTTTACTGTTTGCTTTTTTCAATGCAAAGGAGGAGCGTATAATTATTAAAAAGGGTATTTTTGGAGATGGACAGGCAGGCTGTTGGGGAGGAGGTAGGCCTGTATTTTGAACTTAAAAACTCAAATGGGTTTTTGGGTTCAAAATATGTAGTTTTCCCTTATGCTGCTATCCTTTTATAATCCATAATTTTTGGGCCAGGTAGTCTAATTACTTGGCGACATAATAACAGTATGAGTGCATGGTTTGGGAAAATAGATGCAGAAGGACAAATGGATGAAAAGATGGCCGCATCTGGCAACTTTACTGTTTGCTTTTTTTCAATGCAAAGGAGGAGCGTATAATTATTAAAAGGGTATTTTTGGAGATGGACAGGCAGGCTGTAGGGGAGGAGGTAGGCCTGTATTTTGAACTTAAAATCTCAAATGGGTTTTTGGGTTCAAAATGTGTATTTTTCACTAATGCTGCTATCCTTTTATAAACCATAATTTTTGGGCCAGGTAGTCTAATTACTTGGCGACATAATAACAGTATGAGTGCATGGTTTGGGAAAATAGATGCAGAAGGACAAATGGATGAAAGGATGGCCGCATCTGGCAACTTTACTGTTTGCTTTTTTTCAATGCAAAGGAGAGGCGTATAATTATTAAAAATCGTATTTTTGGAGATGGACAGGCAGGCTGTAGGGGAGGAGGTAGGCCTGTATTTTGAACCTAAAAACTCAAATGGGTTTTTGGGTTCAAAATGTGTTTTTTTCACTAATGCTGCTATCCTTTTATAATTCATAATGTTTGGGCCAGGTAGTCTAATTACTTGGCGACATAATAACAGTATGAGTGCATGGTTTGGGAAAATAGATGCAGAAGGACAAATGGATGAAAGGATGGCCGCATCTGGCAACTTTACTGTTTGCTTTTTTTCAATGCAAAGGAGGAGCGTATAATTATTAAAAAGGGTATTTTCGGAGATGGACAGGCAGGCTGTAGGGGAGGAGGTAGGCCTGTATTTTGAACTTAAAAACTCAAATGGGTTTTTGGGTTCAAAATGTGTATTTTTCACTAATGCTGCTATCCTTTTATAATCCCAAATTTTTGGGCCAGGTAGTCTAATTACTTGGCGACATAATAACAGTATGAGTGCATGGTTTGGGAAAATAGATGCAGAAAGACAAATGGATGAAAGGATGGCCGCATCTGGCAACTTTACTGTTTGCTTTTTTTCATTGCAAAGGAGGAGCGTAAAATTATTAAAAAGGGTATTTTTGGAGATGGACAGGCAGGCTGTAGGGGAGGAGGTAGAAAGAAAGAAGGGGCAGCGGCACCCATTGCCGGCGCCGCTGCCTCCCCCATCCCCGATTGTATAATTACCTGTTGCTGGGGTCGGGTCAGAGCTGCTTCAGGCCTCCGGTGTGCATCCCCTGCGTCGTTGCTATGCGCTGCATGGCGAGGCGCAATGACGAGTGACGTCACTCGTCATTGCTTCTCGCAACGCATAGCAATGATGATGGGGACGCACACCGGAGGCCTGAAGCAGCGCGGACCCGACCCCGGCAACGGGTAATTATACAACTATGGATGGGGTAGGCAACGGGGCAGCTGCAACGGCAATGGGCGCCGCTGCCCCTTATCCCCCCCTGGCTATCGGTGCCGTTGCCCCATTGCCGGCGCAGCATCTCTCCCCCTGGCTATCGGCGCTGGCAATGGGACAGCGGCACCGATAGCCAGGGGGGGAGAAGGGGCAGCGGCGCCAATAGCAGGGGGAGAGAAGCGGCGGTAGCAGGGCTCTAGACCCCAGGAAAGGCAGGGGAAGAGAAGCAGGCAGTGACGGCCTCTCTCCCCCTGCCTTTCCTGGGGGCTCTGTGGGGTGAGAAGCAGTGTATCGGGGTATACACATGCACACACAATCTCCCTCATTTTATGAAGGATATTTGGGTAAAAAAACTTTTTTTACCCCAATATCCTTGGTAAAATGAGGGTGCGTGTTATAGGCCGGTGCGTGGTACACCCCGATAAATACGGCAATTTTTCCTTATGCTGCTACCCTTTTATAATCCATAATTTTTGGGCCAGGTAGTCTAATTACTTGGCGACATAATAACAGTATGAGTGCATGGTTTGGGAAAATAGATACAGAAGGACAAATGGATGAAAGGATGGCCGCATCTGGCAACTTTACTGTTTGCTCTTTTTCAATGCACAGGAGGAGCGTATAATTATTAACCCCTTAAGGACCAGGCCATTTTACACCTCAGGACCAGAGCGTTTTTTGCACATCTGACCACTGTCACTTTAAACATTAATAACTCTGGAATGCTTTTAGTTATCATTCTGATTCCGAGATTGTTTTTTCGTGACATATTCTACTTTAACATAGCGGTAAAATTTTGTGGTAACTTGCATCCTTTCTTGGTGAAAAATCCCAAAATTTGATGAAAAATTTGAAAAATTTGCATTTTTCTAACTTTGAAGCTTTCTGCTTGTAAGGAAAATGGATATTCCAAATAAAAAAAATTTTGATTCACATATACAATATGTCTACTTTATGTTTGCATCATAAAATTGACGTGTTTTTACTTTTGGAAGACACCAGAGGGCTTCAAAGTTCAGCAGCAATTTTCCAATTTTTCACAAAATTTTCAAACTCACTATTTTTCAGGGACCAGTTCAGGTTTGAAGTGGATTTGAAGGGTCTTCACATTAGAAATACCCCACAAATGACCCCATTATAAAAACTGCACCCCCCAAAGTATTCAAAATGACATTCAGTCAGCGTTTTAACCCTTTAGGTGTTTCACAGGAATAGCAACAAATTGAAGAAGAAAATTCACAATCTTCATTTTTTACACTCGCATGTTCTTGTAGACCCAATTTTTTTTATTTTTACAAGGGGTAAAAGGAGAAAATGTATACTTGTATTTGTAGCCCAATTTCTTTCGAGTAAGGACATACCTCATATGTCTATGTAAAGTGTTCGGCGGGCGCAGTAGAGGGCTCAGAAGGGAAGGAGCGACAAGGGGATTTTGGAGAGTACGTTTTTCTGAAATGGTTTTTGGGGGGCATGTTGCATTTAGGAAGCCCCTATGGTGCCAGAACAGCAAAAAACCCTCACATGGCATACCATTTTGGAAACTAGACCCCTTGAGGAACGTAACAAGAAATTAAGTGAGCCTTAATACCCCACAGGTGTTTCACGACTTTTGCATATGTAAAAAAAAAATTTTTTTTTTCACTAAAATGTGTGTTTCCCCCCAAATTTCACATTTTTGCAAGGGTTAATAGCAGAAAAGACCCCCCAAAATTTGTAACCCCATCTCTTCTGAGTATGGAAATACCCCATGTGTGGATGTCAAGTGCTCTGCTGGCGCACTACAATGCTCAGAAGAGAAGGAGCGCCGTTGAGCTTTTGGGAAAAAAAATTGTTTGGAATGGAAGTCAGGGGCCATCTGCGTTTACAAAGCCCCCCGTGGTGCCAGAACAGTGGAACCCCCCACATGTGACCCTATTTTGGAAACTACACCCCTCACAGAATTTAATAAGGGGTGCAGTGAGTATTTACACCCCACTGGCGTTTGACAGATCTTTGGAACAGTGGGCTGTGCAAATGAAAAATAAAATTTTTCATTTTCACGGACCACTGTTCCAAAAATCTGTCAAACACCTGTGGGGCGTAAATGCTCACTGTACCCCTTATTACATTCCGTGAGGGGTGTAGTTTCCAAAATGGGGTCACATGTGGGTATTTTTTGGGGGGGGTTTATGTCAGAACCGCTGTAAAATCAGCCACCCCTGTGCAAATCACCAATTTAGACCTCAAATGTACATGGTGCGCTCTCACTCCTGAGCCTTGTTGTGCGCCCGCAGAGCATTTTACACCCACATATGGGGTATCTCCGTACTCAGGAGAAATTGCGTTACAAATTTTGGGTGTCTTTTTTTTCCTTTTAACGCTTGTGAAAATAAAAAGTAAAGGGCAACACCAGCATGTTAGTGTAAATTTTTTTTATTTTTTTACACTAACAAGCTGGTGTAGCCCCAACTTTTCCTTTTCCTAAGGGGTAAAAGGAGAAAAAGCCCCCCAAAATTAGTAGTGCAATTTCTCCCGAGTACAGAGATACCCCATATGTGGCCCTAAACTGTTGCCTTGAAATACGACAGGGCTCCAAAGTGAGAGAGCGCCATGCGCATTTGAGGACTAAATTAGGGATTGCACAGGGGTGGACATAGGGGTATTATACGCCAGTGATTCCCAAACAGGGTGCCTCCAGCTGTTGCTAAATTCCCAGCATGCCTGGACAGTCAGTGGCTGTCCGGAAATGCTGGGAGTTGTTGTTTTGCAACAGCTGGAGGCTCCGTTTTGGAAACACTGCCATACAATACGTTTTTCATTTTTATTGGGGGGACAGTGTAAGGGGGTGTATATGTATTGTTTTACTCTTTATTAGGTGTTAGTGTAGTGTAGTGTTTTTAGGGTACATTCGCACTGGCGGGTTACGGTGAGTTTCTCGCTAGAAGTTTGAGATACGGCGAAAAATTTGCCGCAGCCCAAACTTGGAGCAGGAAACTTACTGTAAGCCTGCCCGTGTGAATGTACCCTGTACATTCACATGGGGGGGGGGGGGCAAACCTCCAGCTGTTCCAAAACTACAACTCCCAGCATGTACTGACAGACCGTGCATGCTGGGAGTTGTACTTTTGCAACAGCTGGAGGCACACTGGTTGGAAAACCTTCAGTTAGGTTCTGTTACCTAACTCAGTATTTTCTAACCAGTGTGCCTCCAGCTGTTGCAAAACTACAACTCCCAGCATGTACTGATCGCCGAAGGGCATGCTGGGGGATGTAGTTATGCAATAGCTGGAGGTACGCAACTACAACTCCCAGCATGCCGAGACAGCTGATTGCTGTTTGGACATGCTGGGATTTGCAGTTTTGCATCTGTTGGGCTACAGTTTTAGAGACCACTGCAAAGTGATCTCCAAACTGTGGACCTCCAGCTGTTGCAAAACTACAATTCCCAGCATGCCCTGACAGCAAACAGTTGTTTGAGCATGCTAGGAGTTGTAGTTTTGCAAGATCTGGAGGGCTACAGTTTAGGGACCACTATATAGTGGTCTCAAACTGTAGCCCTCCAGCTGTTGCAAAACTACATATTCCAGCATGCCCAAACAGCAGTCTGGGCATGCTGGGAGTTGTAGTTTTGCAACATCTGGAGGGCTACAGTTAGAGACCACTGTATAATGGTCTCAAACTGTACCCTCCAGATGTTGCTAGGCAACTCACCGGCTTCCGTCGGATCCAGCCGCACGTCATCGCCGCCCGCCGATCTCCGTCGCCTGCAGCCTCCGACGCCCGCCCGGATCGGTAAGTGGATCTTCGGCGCCGGTCCCCGTCGTTTCCCCGTCCTGCCCCGCCTATTGTGGGAGGGCAGGACGGGGAAAACGAAAGTAAACCCCCCCGCCCCCGATCTGCTATTGGTGGTCGCGTCTAGACCACCAATAGCAGGGATAGGAGGGGTGGCACCCGTGCCACCTCACTCCTATCGCTTCAGGGGGATCGTGGGTGTCTTAGACACCCGCGATCACCCTTACATTGCGGGTCACCGGGTCACTATAGACCCGTAATGACCCGGAATCGCGCAAATCGCAAGTGTGAATTCACTTGCGATTTGCCGCGATCGCCGACATGGGGGGGTCTGATGACCCCCCTGGTCATTTGCACGGGATGCCTGCTGAATGATTTCAGCAGCCATCCCGCTCCGATCCCCGCCCGGCGCACGGCGGGGACTAAAACTGCCCATGACGTAAATGTACGTCCCTGGTCCTTAAGACCCAGGGTGTCGGGACGTACCGTTACGTCATGGGTCCTGTAGGGGTTAAAAAGGGTATTTTTGGAGATGGACAGGCAGGCTGTAGGGGAGGAGGTAGGCCTGTATTTTGAACTTAAAAACTCAAATGGGTTTTTGGGTTCAAAATGTGTATTTTTCCCTTATGCTGCTATCCTTTTATAATCCATAATTTTGGGGCCAAGTTGTCCGATAACTTGGCAAAGTGAAAACAGTATGAGTGTATGATGGTTTGGGAACATAGGTGTAGAAGCACAAATCGATGAAAGGATAGCAGCATATGGCAACTTAACTGTTTGTTTTTCCAAAGCAAATGAAGAGTGCATAATTATTAAAAAAGGGTATTTTTGGAGATGGACAGGCAGGCTGTAGGGGAGGAGGTAGGCCTGTATTTTGAACTTAAAAAATCAAATGGGTTTTTGGGTTCAAAATGTGTATTTTTCACTAATGCTGCTATCCTTTTATAATCCATAATTATTGGGCATGGTAGTCTAATTACTTGGCGACATAATAACAAAATGAGTGCATGGTTTGGGAAAATAGATGCAGAAGGACAAACGAATGAAAGGATGGCCGCATCTGGCAACTTTACTGTTTGCTTTTTTTCAATGCAAAGGAGGAGCGTATAATTATTAAAAAAGGGTATTTTTGGAGATGGACAGGCAGGCTGATGGGGAGGAGGTAGGCCTGTATTTTGAACTTAAAAACTCAAATGGGTTTTTGGGTTCAAAATGTGTATTTTTCCCTTATGCTGCTATCCTTTTATAATCCATAATTTTTGGGCCAGGTAGTCTAATTACTTGGCGACATAATAACAGTATGAGTGCATGGTTTGGGAAAATAGATGCAGAAGGACAAATGGATGAAAGGATGGCCGCATCTGGCACCTTTACTGTTTGCTTTTTTTCAATGCAAAGGAGGAGCGTATAATTATTAAAAAGGGTATTTTTGGAGATGGACAGGCAGGCTGTAGGGGAGGAGGTAGAAAGAAAGAAAGAAGGGGCAGCGGCACCCATTGCCGGCGCCGCTTCCCTGTTGCCTCCCCCATCCCCGGTTGTATAATTACCTGTTGCTGGGGTCGGGTCAGCGCTGCTTCAGGACTCCGGGGTGCATCCCCTGCGTCGTTGCTATGCGCTGCATGGCGCGGCGCAATGACGAGTGACATCACTCGTCATTGCGTCTCGCAACGCATAGCAATGATGTAGGGGACGCACACCGGAGGCCTGAAGCAGCGCGGACCCGACCCCGGCAACAGGTAATTATACAACTAGGGATGGGGGAGGCAACAGGGTAGCGGCGACGGCAATGGGTGCCGCTGCCCCTTATCTCCCCCTGGCTATCGGTGCAGCTGCCCCATTGCCGACACCGCTTCTCTCCCCCTGGCTATCGGCGCTGGCAATGGGACAGCGGCACCGATAGCCAGGGGGAGAGAAGGGGCAGCGGCGCCGATAGCAGGGGGAGAGGAGCGGCGGTAGCAGGGCTCTAGACCCCAGGAAAGGCAGGGGGAGAGAAGCAGGCAGCGACGGCCTCTCTCCCCCTGCCTTTCCTGGGGGCTCTGTGGGGTGAGAAGCAGTGTATCGGGGTATACACATGCACACACACGCACCCTCATTTTATGAAGGATATTTGGGTAAAAAAATTCTTTTACCCAAATATCCTTGATAAAATGAGGGTGTGTGTTATAGGCGGATGCGTGGTACACCCCGATAAATACGGTAATGTTCCCTTATGCTGCTACCCGTTTATAATCCATAATTTTTGGGCCAGGTAGTCTAATTACTTGGCGACATAATAACAGTATGAGTGCATGGTTTGGGAAAATAGATGCAGAAGGACAAATGGATGAAAGGATGGCCGCATCTGGGAACTTTACTGTTTGCTTTTTTTCAATGCAAAGGAGGAGCGTATAATTATTAAAAAAGGTATTTTTGGAGATGGACAGGCTGTAGGGGAGGAGGTAGGCCTGTATTTTGAACTTAAAAACTCAAATGGGTTTTTGGGTTCAAAATGTATATTTTTCACTAATGCTGCTATCCTTTTATAATCCATAATTTTTGGGCATGGTAGTCTAATTACTTGGCGACATAATAACAGTATGAGTGCATGGTTTGGGAAAATAGATGCAGAAGGACAAATGGATGAAAGGATGGCCGCATCTGGCAACTTTACTGTTTGCTTTTTTTCAATGCAAAGGAGAAGCTTATAATTATTAAAAAGGGTATTTTTGGAGATGGACAGGCAGGCTGTAGGGGAGGAGGTAGGCCTGTATTTTGAACTTAAAAACTCAAATGGGTTTTTGGGTTCAAAATGTGTATTTTTCCCTTATGCTGCTATCCTTTTATAATCCATAATTTTGGGGCCAAGTTGTCCGATAACTTGGCAAAGTGAAAACAGTATGAGTGTATGATGGTTTGGGAACATAGGTGTAGAAGCACAAATCGATGAAAGGATAGCAGCATATGGCAACTTAACTGTTTGTTTTTCCAAAGCAAATGAAGAGTGCATAATTATTAAAAAAAAGGGTATTTTTGGAGATGGACAGGCAGGCTGATGGGGAGGAGGTAGGCCTGTATTTTGAACTTAAAAACTCAAATGGGTTTTTGGGTTCAAAATATGTATTTTTCCCTTATGCTGCTATCCTTTTATAATCGATCATTTTTGGGCCAGGTAGTCTAATTACTTGGCGACATAATAACAGTATGAGTGCATGGTTTGGGAAAATAGATGCAGAAGGACAAATGGATGAAAGGATGGCCGCATCTGGCAACTTTACTGTTTGCTTTTTTTCAATGCAAAGGAGAAGCGTATAATTATTAAAAATCGTATTTTTGGAGATGGACAGGCAGGCTGTAGGGGAGGAGGTAGGCCTGTATTTTGAACTTAAAAACTCAAATGGGTTTTTGGGTTCAAAATGTGTATTTTTCACTAATGCTGCTATCCTTTTATAATCCATAATTTTTGTTCCAGGTAGTCTAATTACTTGGCGACATAATAACAGTATGAGTGCATGGTTTGGGAAAATAGATGCAGAAGGACAAATGGATGAAAGGATGGCCGCATCTGGCAACTTTACTGTTTGCTTTTTTTCAATGCAAAGGAGGAGCGTATAATTATTAAAAAGGGTATTTTTGGAGATGGACAGGCAGGCTGTAGGGGAGGAGGTAGGCCTGTATTTTGAACTTAAAAACTCAAATGGGTTTTTGGGTTCAAAATGTGTATTTTTCACTAATGCTGCTATCCTTTTATAATCCATAATTTTTGTTCCAGGTAGTCTAATTACTTGGCGACATAATAACAGTATGAGTGCATGGTTTGGGAAAATAGATGCAGAAGGACAAATGGATGAAAGGATGGCCGCATCTGGCAACTTTACTGTTTGCTTTTTTTCAATGCAAAGGAGGAGCGTATAATTATTAAAAAGGGTATTTTTGGAGATGGACAGGCAGGCTGTAGGGGAGGAGGTAGGCCTGTATTTTGAACTTAAAAACTCAAATGGGTTTTTGGGTCCAAAATGTGTATTTTTCACTAATGCTGCTATCCTTTTATAATTCATAATGTTTGGGCCAGGTAGTCTAATTACTTGGCGACATAATAACAGTATGAGTGCATGGTTTGGGAAAATAGATGCAGAAGGACAAATGGATGAAAGGATGGCCGCATCTGGCAACTTTACTGTTTGCTTTTTTTCAATGCAAAGGAGGAGCGTATAATTATTAAAAAGGGTATTTTTGGAGATGGACAGGCAGGCTGTTGGGGAGGAGGTAGGCCTGTATTTTGAACTTAAAAACTCAAATGGGTTTTTGGGTTCAAAATGTGTATTTTTCCCTTATGCTGCTATCCTTTTATAATCCATAATTTTGGGGCCAAGTTGTCCGATAACTTGGCAAAGTGAAAACAGTATGAGTGTATGATGGTTTGGGAACATAGGTGTAGAAGCACAAATGGATGAAAGGATAGCAGCATATGGCAACTTAACTGTTTGTTTTTCCAAAGCAAATGAAGAGTGCATAATTATTAAAAAAGGGTATTTTTGGAGATGGACAGGCAGGCTGATGGGGAGGAGGTAGGCCTGTATTTTGAACTTAAAAACTCAAATGGGTTTTTGGGTTCAAAATATGTATTTTTCCCTTATGCTGCTATCCTTTTATAATCCATAATTTTAGGGCCAGGTAGTCTAATTACTTGGCGACATAATAACAGTATGAGTGCATGGTTTGGGAAAATAGATGCAGAAGGACAAATGGATGAAAGGATGGCCGCATCTGGCACCTTTACTGTTTGCTTTTTTTCAATGCAAAGGAGGAGCGTATAATTATTAAAAAGGGTATTTTTGGAGATGGACAGGCAGGCTGTAGGGGAGGAGGTAGAAAGAAAGAAAGAAGGGGCAGCGGCACCCATTGCCGGCGCCGCTTCCCTGTTGCCTCCCCCATCCCCGGTTGTATAATTACCTGTTGCTGGGGTCGGGTCAGCGCTGCTTCAGGCCTCCGGAGTGCATCCCCTTCGTCAATGCTATGCGCTGCATGGCGCGGCGCAATGACGAGTGACATCACTCGTCATTGCGTCGCACAACGCATAGCAATGATGTAGGGGACGCACACCGGAGGCCTGAAGCAGCGCGGACCCGACCCCGGCAACAGGTAATTATACAACTAGGGATGGGGGAGGCAACGGGGCAGCGGCGAAGGCAATGGGTGCCGCTGCCCCTTATCTCCACCTGGCTATCGGTGCAGCTGCCCCATTGCCGACACCGCTTCTCTCCCCCTGGCTATCGGCGCTGGCAATGGTACAGCGGCACCGATAGCCAGGGGGAGAGAAGGGGCAGCGGCGCCGATAGCAGGGGGAGAGAAGCGGCGGTAGCAGGGCTCTAGACCCCAGGAAAGGCAGGGGGAGAGAAGCAGACAGCGATGGCCTCTCTCCCCCTGCCTTTCCTGGGGGCTCTGTGGGGTGAGAAGCATTGTATCGGGGTATACACATGCACACACACGCACCCTCATTTTATGAAGGATATTTGGGTAAAAAAATTATTTTACCCAAATATCCTTGATAAAATGAGGGTGTGTGTTATAGGCGGATGCGTGGTACACCCGATAAATACGGTAATGTTCCCTTATGCTGCTACCCTTTTATAATCCATAATTTTTGGGCCAGGTAGTCTAATTACTTGGCGACATAATAACAGTATGAGTGCATGGTTTGGGAAAATAGATGCAGAAGGACAAATGGATGAAAGGATGGCCGCATCTGGTAACTTTACTGTTTGCTTTTTTTCAATGCAAAGGAGAAGCGTATAATTATTAAAAATCGTATTTTTGGAGATGGACAGGCAGGCTGTAGGGGAGGAGGTAGGCCTGTATTTTGAACTTAAAAACTCAAATGGGTTTTTGGGTTCAAAATGTGTATTTTTCACTAATGCTGCTATCCTTTTATAATCCATAATTTTTGTTCCAGGTAGTCTAATTACTTGGCGACATAATAACAGTATGAGTGCATGGTTTGGGAAAATAGATGCAGAAGGACAAATGGATGAAAGGATGGCCGCATCTGGCAACTTTACTGTTTGCTTTTTTTCAATGCAAAGGAGGAGCGTATAATTATTAAAAAGGGTATTTTTGGAGATGGACAGGCAGGCTGTAGGGGAGGAGGTAGGCCTGTATTTTGAACTTAAAAACTCAAATGGGTTTTTGGGTTAAAATGTGTATTTTTCACTAATGCTGCTATCCTTTTATAATTCATAATGTTTGGGCCAGGTAGTCTAATTACTTGGCGACATAATAACAGTATGAGTGCATGGTTTGGGAAAATAGATGCAGAAGGACAAATGGATGAAAGGATGGCCGCATCTGGCAACTTTACTGTTTGCTTTTTTTCAATGCAAAGGAGGAGCGTATAGTTATTAAAAAGGGTATTTTTGGAGATGGACAGGCAGGCTATAGGGGAGGAGGTAGGCCTGTATTTTGAACTTAAAAACTCAAATGGGTTTTTGGGTTCAAAATGTGTATTTTTCCCTTATGCTGCTATCCTTTTATAATCCATAATTTTTGGGCCAGGTAGTCTAATTACTTGGCGACATAATAACAGTATGAGTGCATGGTTTGGGAAAATAGATGCAGAAGGACAAATGGATGAAAGGATGGCCGCATCTGGCACCTTTACTGTTTGCTTTTTTTCAATGCAAAGGAGGAGAGTATAATTATTAAAAAGGGTATTTTTGGAGATGGACAGGCAGGCTGTAGGGGAGGAGGTAGAAAGAAAGAAAGAAGGGGCAGCGGCACCCATTGCCGGCGCCGCTTCCCTGTTGCCTCCCCCATACCCGGTTGTATAATTACCTGTTGCTGGGGTCGGGTCAGCGCTGCTTCAGGCCTCCGGAGTGCATCCCCTTCGTCAATGCTATGCGCTGCATGGCGCGGCGCAATGACGAGTTACATCACTCGTCATTGCGTCGCACAACGCATAGCAATGATGTAGGGGATGCACACCGGAGGCCTGAAGCAGCGCGGACCCGACCCCGGCAACAGGTAATTATACAACTAGGGATGGGGGAGGCAACGGGGCAGCGGCGACGGCAATGGGTGCCGCTGCCCCTTATCTCCCCCTGGCTATCGGTGCAGCTGCCCCATTGCCGATACCGCTTCTCTCCCCCTGGCTATCGGCGCTGGCAATGGTACAGCGGCACCGATAGCCAGGGGGAGAGAAGGGGCAGCGGCGCCGATAGCAGGGGGAGAGAAGCGGCGGTAGCAGGGCTCTAGACCCCAGGAAAGGCAGGGGGAGAGAAGCAGGCAGCGACGGCCTCTCTCCCCCTGCCTTTCCTGGGGGCTCTGTGGGGTGAGAAGCAGTGTATCGGGGTATACACATGCACACACACGCACCCTCATTTTATGAAGGATATTTGGGTAAAAAAATTCTTTTACCCAAATATCCTTGATAAAATGAGGGTGTGTGTTATAGGCGGATGCGTGGTACATCCGATAAATACGGTAATGTTCCCTTATGCTGCTACCCTTTTATAATCCATAATTTTTGGGCCAGGTAGTCTAATTACTTGGCGACAAAATAACAGTATGAGTGCATGGTTTGGGAAAATAGATGCAGAAGGACAAATGGATGAAAGGATGGCCGCATCTGGCAACTTTACTGTTTGCTTTTTTCAATGCAAAGGAGAAGCGTATAATTATAAAAAATCGTATTTTTGGAGATGGACAGGCAGGCTGTAGGGGAGGAGGTAGGCCTGTATTTTGAACTTAAAAACTCAAATGGGTTTTTGGGTCCAAAATGTGTATTTTTCACTAATGCTGCTATCCTTTTATAATTCATAATGTTTGGGCCAGGTAGTCTAATTACTTGGCGACATAATAACAGTATGAGTGCATGGTTTGGGAAAATAGATGCAGAAGGACAAATGGATGAAAGGATGGCCGCATCTGGCAACTTTACTGTTTGCTTTTTTTCAATGCAAAGGAGGAGCGTATAATTATTAAAAAGGGTATTTTTGGAGATGGACAGGCAGGCTATAGGGGAGGAGGTAGGCCTGTATTTTGAACTTAAAAACTCAAATGGGTTTTTGGGTTCAAAATGTGTATTTTTCCCTTATGCTGCTATCCTTTTATAATCCATAATTTTTGGGCCAGGTAGTCTAATTACTTGGCGACATAATAACAGTATGAGTGCATGGTTTGGGAAAATAGATGCAGAAGGACAAATGGATGAAAGGATGGCCGCATCTGGCACCTTTACTGTTTGCTTTTTTTCAATGCAAAGGAGGAGCGTATAATTATTAAAAAGGGTATTTTTGGAGATGGACAGGCAGGCTGTAGGGGAGGAGGTAGAAAGAAAGAAAGAAGGGGCAGCGGCACCCATTGCCGGCGCCGCTTCCCTGTTGCCTCCCCCATCCCCGGTTGTATAATTGCCTGTTGCTGGGGTCGGGTCAGCGCTGTTTCAGGCCTCCGGAGTGCATCCCCTTCGTCAATGCTATGCTCTGCATGGCGCGGCGCAATGACGAGTGACATCACTCGTCATTGCGTCGCACAACGCATAGCAATGATGTAGGGGACGCACAACGGAGGCCTGAAGCAGCGCGGACCCGACCCCGGCAACAGGTAATTATACAACTAGGGATGGGGGGAGGCAACGGGGCAGCGGCGACGGCAATGGGTGCCGCTGCCCCTTATCTCCCCCTGGCTATCGGTGCAGCTGCCCCATTGCCGACACCGCTTCTCTCCCCCTGGCTATCGGCGCTGGCAATGGTACAGCGGCACCGATAGCCAGGGGGAGAGAAGGGGCAGCGGCGCCGATAGCAGGGGGAGAGAAGCGGCGGTAGCAGGGCTCTAGACCCCAGGAAAGGCAGGGGGAGAGAAGCAGGCAGCGACGGCCTCTCTCCCCCTGCCTTTCCTGGGGGCTCTGTGGGGTGAGAAGCAGTGTATCGGGGTATACACATGCACACACATGCACCCTCATTTTATGAAGGATATTTGGGTAAAAAAATTATTTTACCCAAATATCCTTGATAAAATGAGGGTGTGTGTTATAGGCGGATGCGTGGTACACCCGATAAATACGGTAATGTTCCCTTATGCTGCTACCCTTTTATAATCCATAATTTTTGGGCCAGGTAGCCTAATTACTTGGCGACATAATAACAGTATGAGTGCATGGTTTGGGAAAATAGATGCAGAAGGACAAATGGATGAAAGGATGGCCGCATCTGGCAACTTTACTGTTTGCTTTTTTTCAATGCAAAGGAGAAGCGTATAATTATTAAAAATCGTATTTTTGGAGATGGACAGGCAGGCTTTAGGCGAGGAGGAAGCCTGTATTTTGAACTTAAAAACTCAAATGGGTTTTTGGGTTCAAAATGTGTATTTTTCACTAATGCTGCTATCCTTTTATAATCCATAATTTTTGTTCCAGGTAGTCTAATTACTTGGCGACATAATAATAGTATGAGTGCATGGTTTGGGAAAATAGATGCAGAAGGACAAATGGATGAAAGGATGGCCGCATCTGGCACCTTTACTGTTTGCTTTTTTTCAATGCAAAGGAGGAGCGTATAATTATTAAAAATGGTATTTTTGGAGATGGACAGGCAGGCTGTAGGGGAGGAGGTAGGCCTGTATTTTGAACTTAAAAACTCAAATGGGTTTTTGGGTTCAAAATGTGTATTTTTCACTAATGCTGCTATCCTTTTATAATTCATAATGTTTGGGCCAGGTAGTCTAATTACTTGGCGACATAATAACAGTATGAGTGCATGGTTTGGGAAAATAGATGCAGAAGGACAAATGGATGAAAGGATGGCCGCATCTGGCAACTTTACTGTTTGCTTTTTTTCAATGCAAAGGAGGAGCGTATAATTATTAAAAAGGGTATTTTTGGAGATGGACAGGCAGGCTGTAGGGGAGGAGGTAGGCCTGTATTTTGAACTTAAAAACTCAAATGGGTTTTTGGGTTCAAAATGTGTATTTTTCACTAATGCTGCTATCCTTTTATAATCCATAATTTTTGGGCAAGGTAGTCTAATTACTTGGCGACATAATAACAGTATGAGTGCATGGTTTGGGAAAATAGATGCAGAAGGACAAATGGATGAAAGGATGGCCGCATCTGGCAACTTTACTGTTTGCTTTTTTTCAATGCAAAGGAGTAGCGTATAATTATTAAAAAGGGTATTTTTGGAGATGGACAGGCAGGCTGTAGGGGAGGAGGTAGGCCTGTATTTTGAACTTAAAAACTCAAATGGGTTTTTGGGTTCAAAATGTGTATTTTTCACTAATGCTGCTCTCCTTTTATAAACCATAATTTTTGGGCCAGGTAGTCTAATTACTTGGCGACATAATAACAGTATGAGTGCATGGTTTGGGAAAATAGATTCAGAAGGACAAATGGATGAAAGGATGGCCGCATCTGGCAACTTTACTGTTTGCTTTTTTTCAATGCAAAGGAGGAGCGTATAATTATTAAAAAGGGTATTTTTGGAGATGGACAGGCAGGCTGTAGGGGAGGAGGTAGAAAGAAAGAAAGAAGGGGCAGCAGCACCCATTGCCGGCGCCGCTGCCCCGTTGCCTCCCCCATCCCCGGTTGTATAATTACCTGTTGCTGGGGTCGGGTCAGCGCTGCTTCAGGCCTCCGTTGTGCATCCCCTGCGTCGTTGCTATGCACTGCATGGCGCGGTGCAATGACGAGTGACGTCACTCGTCATTGCGTCTCGCAATGCATAGCAATGATGCAGGGGACGCACACCGGAGGCCTGAAGCAGCGCGGACCCGACCCCGGCAACAGGTAATTATACAACTAGGGATGGGGGAGGCAACGGGGCAGCGGCGACGGCAATGGGTGCCGCTGCCCCTTAAGCCCCCCTGGCTATCGGTGCCGTTGCCCCATTACCGGCGCCGCTTCTCTCCCCCTGGCTATCGGCGCTGGCAATGGGACAGCGGCACCGATAGCCAGGGGGAGAGAAGGGGCAGCGGCGCCGATAGCAGGGGAGAGAAGTGGCGGTAGCAGGGCTCTAGACCCCAGGAAAGGCAGGGGGAGAGAAGCAGGCAGCGATGGCCTCTCTCCCCCTGCCTTTCCTGGGGGCTCTGTGGGTTGAGAAGCAGTTTATCGGGGTACACACATGCACACACACGCACCCTCATTTTATGAAGGATATTTGGGTAAAAACTTTTTTTACCCAAATATCCTTGGTAAAATGAGGGTGCGTGCTATAGGCCGGTGCGTTGTACACCCCGATAAATACGGTAATGTTCCCTTATGCTGCTACCCTTTTATAATCCATAATTTTTGGGCCAGGTAGTCTAATTACTTGGCGACATAATAACAGTATGAGTGCATGGTTTGGGAAAATAGATGCAGAAGGACAAATGGATGAAAGGATGGCCGCATCTGGCAACTTTACTGTTTGCTTTTTTTCAATGCAAAGGAGGAGCGTATAATTATTAAAAAGGGTATTTTTGGAGATGGATAGGCAGGCTGTAGGGGAGGAGGTAGGCCTGTATTTTGAACTTAAAAACTCAAATGGGTTTTTGGGTTCAAAATGTGTTTTTTTCACTAATGCTGCTATCCTTTTATAATTCATAATGTTTGGGCCAGGTAGTCTAATTACTTGGCGACATAATAACAGTATGAGTGCATGGTTTGGGAAAATAGATGCAGAAGGACAAATGGATGAAAGGATGGCCGCATCTGTCAACTTTACTGTTTGCTTTTTTTCAATGCAAAGGAGGAGCGTATAATTATTAAAAAGGGTATTTTTGGAGATGGACAGGCAGGCTGTAGGGGAGGAGGTAGGCCTGTATTTTGAACTTAAAAACTCAAATGGGTTTTTGGGTTCAAAATGTGTATTTTTCACTAATGCTGCTATCCTTTTATAAACCATAATTTTTGGGCCAGGTAGTCTAATTACTTGGCGACATAATAACAGTATGAGTGCATGGTTTGGGAAAATAGATGCAGAAGGACAAATGGATGAAAGGATGGCCGCATCTGGCAACTTTACTGTTTGCTTTTTTTCAATGCAAAGGAGAAGCGTATAATTATTAAAAATCGTATTTTTGGAGATGGACAGGCAGGCTGTAGGGGAGGAGGTAGGCCTGTATTTTGAACTTAAAAACTCAAATGGGTTTTTGGGTTCAAAATGTGTATTTTTCACTAATGCTGCTATCCTTTTATAATCCATAATTTTTGTTCCAGGTAGTCTAATTACTTGGCG
Source organism: Hyla sarda (assembly GCF_029499605.1). Lineage (NCBI taxonomy): Eukaryota > Metazoa > Chordata > Amphibia > Anura > Hylidae > Hyla > Hyla sarda. The sequence goes on from NW_026609289.1 coordinate 120,667, forward strand.
ACATAATAACAGTATGAGTGCATGGTTTGGGAAAATAGATGCAGAAGGACAAATGGATGAAAGGATGGCCGCATCTGGCAACTTTACTGTTTGCTTTTTTTCAATGCAAAGGAGGAGCGTATAATTATTAAAAAGGGTATTTTTGGAGATGGACAGGCAGGCTGTAGGGGAGGAGGTAGGCCTGTATTTTGAACTTAAAAACTCAAATGGGTTTTTGGGTTCAAAATGTGTATTTTTCACTAATGCTGCTATCCTTTTATAATCCATAATTTTTGGACCAGGTAGTCTAATTACTTGGCGACATAATAACAGTATGAGTGCATGGTTTGGGAAAATAGATGCAGAAGGACAAATGGATGAAAGGATGTCCGCATCTAACAACTTTACTGTTTGCTTTTTTTCAATGCAAAGGAGGAGCGTATAATTATTAAAAAGGGTATTTTTGGAGATGGACAGGCAGGCTGTAGGGGAGGAGGTAGGCCTGTATTTTGAACTTAAAAACTCAAATGGGTTTTTGGGTTCAAAATGTGTATTTTTCCCTTATGCTGCTATCCTTTTATAATCCATAATTTTGGGGCCAGGTTGTCCGATAACTTGGCAAAGGGAAAACAGTATGAGTGTATGATGGTTTGGGAACATAGGTTTAGAAGCACAAATCGATGAAAGGATAGCAGCATATGGCAACTCAACTGTTTGTTTTCCAAAGCAAACAAAGAGTGTATAATTATTAAAAAAAGGTATTTTTGGAGATGGACAGGCAGGCTGAAGGGGCGGAGGTAGGCCTGTATTTTGAACTTAAAAACTCAAATGGGTTTTTGGGTTCAAAATGTGTATTTTTCACTAATGCTGCTATCCTTTTATAATCCATAATTTTTGGGCATGGTAGTCTAATTACTTGGCGACATAATAACAAAATGAGTGCATGGTTTGGGAAAATAGATGCAGAAGGACAAATGGATGAGAGGATTGCCGCATCTGGCAACTTTACTGTTTGCTTTTTTTCAATGCAAAGGAGGAGCGTATAATTATTAAAAAGGGTATTTTTGGAGATGGACAGGCAGGCTGTAGGGGAGGAGGTAGAAAGAAAGAAAGAAGGGGCAGCAGCACCCATTGCCGGCGCCGCTGCCCCGTTGCCTCCCCCATCCCCGGTTGTATAATTACCTGTTGCTGGGGTCGGGTCAGCGCTGCTTCAGGCCTCCGTTGTGCATCCCCTGCGTCGTTGCTATGCACTGCATGGCGCGGTGCAATGACGAGTGACGTCACTCGTCATTGCGCCTCGCAATGCATAGCAATGATGCAGGGGACGCACACCGGAGGCCTGAAGCAGCGCGGACCCGACCCCGGCAACAGGTAATTATACAACTAGGGATGGGGGAGGCAACGGGGCAGCGGCGACGGCAATGGGTGCCGCTGCCCCTTAAGCCCCCCTGGCTATCGGTGCCGTTGCCCCATTACCGGCGCCGCTTCTCTCCCCCTGGCTATCGGCGCTGGCAATGGGACAGCGGCACCGATAGCCAGGGGGAGAGAAGGGGCAGCGGCGCCGATAGCAGGGGAGAGAAGTCGCGGTAGCAGGGCTCTAGACCCCAGGAAAGGCAGGGGGAGAGAAGCAGGCAGCGATGGCCTCTCTCCCCCTGCCTTTCCTGGGGGCTCTGTGGGTTGAGAAGCAGTGTATCGGGGTACACACATGCACACACACGCACCCTCATTTTATGAAGGATATTTGGGTAAAAACTTTTTTTACCCAAATATCCTTGGTAAAATGAGGGTGCGTGTTATAGGCCGGTGCGTTGTACACCCCGATAAATACGGTAATGTTCCCTTATGCTGCTACCCTTTTATAATCCATAATTTTTGGGCCAGGTAGTCTAATTACTTGGCGACATAATAACAGTATGAGTGCATGGTTTGGGAAAATAGATGCAGAAGGACAAATGGATGAAAGGATGGCCGCATCTGGCAACTTTACTGTTTGCTTTTTTTCAATGCAAAGGAGGAGCGTATAATTATTAAAAAGGGTATTTTTGGAGATGGATAGGCAGGCTGTAGGGGAGGAGGTAGGCCTGTATTTTGAACTTAAAAACTCAAATGGGTTTTTGGGTTCAAAATGTGTATTTTTCACTAATGCTGCTATCCTTTTATAAACCATAATTTTTGGGCCAGGTAGTCTAATTACTTGGCGACATAATAACAGTATGAGTGCATGGTTTGGGAAAATAGATGCAGAAGGACAAATGGATGAAAGGATGGCCGCATCTGGCAACTTTACTGTTTGCTTTTTTTCAATGCAAAGGAGAAGCGTATAATTATTAAAAATCGTATTTTTGGAGATGGACAGGCAGGCTGTAGGGGAGGAGGTAGGCCTGTATTTTGAACTTAAAAACTCAAATGGGTTTTTGGGTTCAAAATGTGTATTTTTCACTAATGCTGCTATCCTTTTATAATCCATAATTTTTGGACCAGGTAGTCTAATTACTTGGCGACATAATAACAGTATGAGTGCATGGTTTGGGAAAATAGATGCAGAAGGACAAATGGATGAAAGGATGGCCGCATCTAACAACTTTACTGTTTGCTTTTTTTCAATGCAAAGGAGGAGCGTATAATTATTAAAAAGGGTATTTTTGGAGATGGACAGGCAGGCTGTAGGGGAGGAGGTAGGCCTGTATTTTGAACTTAAAAACTCAAATGGGTTTTTGGGTTCAAAATGTGTATTTTTCCCTTATGCTGCTATCCTTTTATAATCCATAATTTTGGGGCCAGGTTGTCCGATAACTTGGCAAAGGGAAAACAGTATGAGTGTATGATGGTTTGGGAACATAGGTTTAGAAGCACAAATCGATGAAAGGATAGCAGCATATGGCAACTCAACTGTTTGTTTTCCAAAGCAAACGAAGAGTGTATAATTATTAAAAAAGGTATTTTTGGAGATGGACAGGCAGGCTGAAGGGGCGGAGGTAGGCCTGTATTTTGAACTTAAAAACTCAAATGGGTTTTTGGGTTCAAAATGTGTATTTTTCACTAATGCTGCTATCCTTTTATAATCCATAATTTTTGGGCATGGTAGTCTAATTACTTGGCGACATAATAACAAAATGAGTGCATGGTTTGGGAAAATAGATGCAGAAGGACAAATGGATGAGAGGATTGCCGCATCTGGCAACTTTACTGTTTGCTTTTTTTCAATGCAAAGGAGGAGCGTATAATTATTAAAAAGGGTATTTTTGGAGATGGACAGGCAGGCTGTAGGGGAGGAGGTAGAAAGAAAGAAAGAAAGAAGGGGCAGCGGCACCCATTGCCGGCGCCGCTGCCCCGTTGCCTCCCCCATCCCCGGTTGTATAATTACCTGTTGCTGGGGTCGGGTCAGCGCTGCTTCAGGCCTCCGTTGTGCATCCCCTGCGTCGTTGCTATGCACTGCATGGCGCGGTGCAATGACGAGTGACGTCACTCGTCATTGCGTCTCGCAATGCATAGCAATGATGCAGGGGACGCACACCGGAGGCCTGAAGCAGCGCGGACCCGACCCCGGCAACAGGTAATTATACAACTAGGGATGGGGGAGGCAACGGGGCAGCGGCGCCGGCAATGGGTGCCGCTACCCCTTATCTCCCCCTGGCTATCGGTACCGCTGCCCCATTGCCGGCGCCTTTTCTCTCCCCCTGGCTATCGGCGCTGGCAATGGGACAGCGGCACCGATAGCCAGGGGGAGAGAAGGGGCAGCGGCGCTGATAGCAGGGGGAGAGAAGCGGCGGTAGCAGGGCTCTAGACCGCAGGAAAGGCAGGGGGAGAGAAGCAGGCAGCGACGGCCTCTCTCCCCCTGCCTTTCCTGGGGGCTCTGTGGGTTGAGAAGCAGTGTATCGGGGTATACACATGCACACACACACCCTCATTTTATGAAGGATATTTGGGTAAAAACTTTTTTTACCCAAATATCCTTGGTAAAATGAGGGTGCGTGTTATAGGCCGGTGCGTTGTACACCCCGATAAATACGGTAATGTTCCCTTATGCTGCTACCCTTTTATAATCCATAATTTTATGGCCAGGTAGTCTAATTACTTGGCGACATAATAACAGTATGAGTGCATGGTTTGGGAAAATAGATGCAGAAGGACAAATGGATGAAAGGATGGCCGCATTTGGGAACTTTACTGTTTGCTTTTTTTCAATGCAAAGGAGGAGCGTATAATTATTAAAAAGGGTATTTTTGGAGATGGACAGGCAGGCTGTAGGGGAGGAGGTAGGCCTGTATTTTGAACTTAAAAACTCAAATGGGTTTTTGGGTTCAAAATGTGTATTTTTCACTAATGCTGCTATCCTTTTATAATCCATAATTTTTGGACCAGGTAGTCTAATTACTTGGCGACATAATAACAGTATGAGTGCATGGTTTGGGAAAATAGATGCAGAAGGACAAATGGATGAAAGGATGGCCGCATCTAACAACTTTACTGTTTGCTTTTTTTCAATGCAAAGGAGGAGCGTATAATTATTCAAAAGGGTATTTTTGGAGATGGACAGGCAGGCTGTAGGGGAGGAGGTGGGCCTTTATTTTGAACTTAAAAACTCAAATGGGTTTTTGGGTTCAAAATGTGTATTTTTCCCTTATGCTGCTATCCTTTTATAATCCATAATTTTGGGGCCAGGTTGTCCGATAACTTGGCAAAGGGAAAACAGTATGAGTGTATGATGGTTTGGGAACATAGGTGTAGAAGCACAAATCGATGAAAGGATAGCAGCATATGGCAACTTAACTGTTTGTTTTTCCAAAGCAAATGAAGAGTGCATAATTATTAAAAAGGGGTATTTTTGGAGATGGACAGGCAGGCTGATGGGGAGGAGGTAGGCCTGTATTTTGAACTTAAAAACTCAAATGGGTTTTTGGGTTCAAAATGTGTATTTTTCCCTAATGCTGCTATCCTTTTATAATCCATCATTTTGGGGCCAGGTTGTCCGATAACTTGGCAGAGTGAAAACAGTATGAGTGTATGATGGTTACCCCTGCTATCGGCGCTGCTGCCCCTTCTCTCCCCCTGGCTATCAGTGCCGCTGCCCCATTGCCGGCACCGATAGCCAGGGGGAGAGAAACGGCGCCGGCAATGGGGCAGCACCGTCGACAGACAGGGGAAAGAAGGGGCAGCGGCACCCATTGCCCCGTTGCCTCCCCCATCCCCGGTTGTGTAATTACCTGTTGCTGGGGTCGGGTCAGCGCTGCTTCAGGCCTCCGTCGTTGCTATGCTTTGCATGGCGCGGCGCAATGACGAGAGACGTCACTCGTCATTGCGTCTCGCAACGCATAGCAATGATGCAGGGGACGCACACCGGAGGCCTGAAGCAGCGCGGACCCGACCCCGGCAACAGGTAATTATACAACTAGGGATGGGGGAGGCAACGGGGCAGCGGCGCCGGCAATGGGTGCCGCTGCCCCTTATCCCCCCCTGGCTATCGTTGCCGTTGCCCCATTGCCGGTTCCGCTTCTCTCCCCCTGGCTATCGGCGCTGGCAATGGGACAGCGGCACCGATAGCCAGGGGAAGAGAAGGGGCAGCGGGGAGGAGGTAGGCCTGTATTTTGAACGTAATAATTCAAATGGGTTTTTCGGTTCAAAATGTGTTCCGTATTTATCGGCGTATAACACACATTTTTTAGGCTGAAATTTTTAGCCTAAAGTCTATCTGCGTGTTATACGCCGATAAGCCGCTGCAGTTCAGTGATTTAAAGCGGGCGCTTTAAATGATGGAATTGCAGCGGCTTTTGCAGGTGCAGAGACCCTGCTATCGGCGCCGCTGCCCCTTCTCTCCCCCTGGCTATCGGTGCCGCTGTCCCATTGCCGGCGCCGATAGCCAGGGGGAGAGAAGCGGTGCCGGCAATGAGGCAGCGGCGCTGACAGACAGGGGGAGAAAAGGGGCAGCGGCACCCATTGCCGGCGCCGCTGCATCGTTGCCTCCCCCATCCCCGGTTGTATAATTACCTGTTGCTGGGGTCGGGTCAGGGCTGCTTCAGGCCTCCGGTGTGCATAACCTGCGTCGTTGCTGCGCGTTGCATGGCGCGGCGCAATGACGAGTGACGTCACTCGTCATTGCGTCTCGCAGCGCATAGCAATGACGCAGGGGACACACACCGGAGGCCTGAAGCAGCGTGGACCTGACCCTGGAAACAGGTAATTACACAACCAGGGATGGGGAAGGCTACAGGGCAGCGGCGCCGGCAATGGGTGCCGCTGCCCCTTCTTTCCCCTTTGCTATCGGTGCCGCTGCCCCATTGCCGGCGCCGCTTCTCTCCCCTGGCTATCGGCGCAGGCAATGGGGCAGCGGCACCGATAGCCAGGGGGAGAGAAGGGGCAGCGGCGCCGATAGCAGGGGGAGAGAAGCGGCAGTAGCAGGGCTCTAGACCCCAGGAAAGGCAGGGGGAGAGAAGCGGGCAGCGACGGCCTCTCTCCCCCTGCCTTTCCTGGGGGCTTCTGTGGGGTCAGAAACAGTGTATTGGGGTATACACAAGCACCCTCATTTTATGAAGGATATTTGGGTAAAAAACTTTATTTTACCCAAATATCCTTGGTATAATGAGGGTGCGTGTTATAGGCCGGTGTGTGGTATACCCCGATAAATACGGTAATTTCCCCTTATGCTGCTACCCTTTTATAATCCATAATTTTTGGGCCAGGTAGTCTAATAACTTGGCGACATGATAACAGTATGAGTGCATAGTTTGGGAAAATAGGTGCAGAAGGACAAATGGATGAAAGGATGGCTGCATCTGGCCACTTTACTGTTTGCTTTTTTAAATGCAAAGGAGGAGCGTATAATTATTAAAAAGGTTATTTTTAGAGATGGACAGGCAGGCTGAAGGGGAGGAGGTAGGCCTGTATTTTGAACTTAAAAACTCAAATGGTTTTTGGGTTCAAAATGTGTATTTTACCCTTATGCTGCTATCCTTTGATAGTCTATAATTTTGGGGCCAGGTTGTCCGATAACTTGGCAAAGTGAGAAGAGCATTAGTGTATCCCAACCTCATATCCTGTCCTCATATCCATCCTCTTATCACAACCTAAAAATTAGAACAGTATGAGTGCATGGTTTGGGAAAATAGGTGCAGAAGGACCAATAGATGAAAGGATGGCTGCATGTGGCAACTTTACTGTTTGCTTTTTTTTCAATGCAAAGGAGGAGTGTATTATTATTATTAAAAAGGGTATATTTGGAGATGGACAGGCAGCTTGAAGGGGAGGACGTAGGCCTGTATTTTGAATGGGTTTTTCGGTTCAAAATGTGTATTTTTCCCTTATGCTGCTATCCTTCTATAATCTATAATTTTGGGCCAGGTTGTCCGATAACTTGGCAAAGTGAGAAGAGCATTAGTGTATCCCAACCTCATATCCTGTCCTCATATCCATCCTCTTATCACAACCTAATATCCTGTCCTCATATCCCGACCTCACATCCCGTCCTCACATCTTGTCTTCATATCCCTACCTCATATCCCGACCTTATATCCCATCCTCTTATCCTGTCCTCATATCCCGACCTCATATCCTGTCTTCATATCCCATTCTCATATCCCGACCTCGTATGCCATCCTCATATGCTGTCCTCCTATCCAGACCTAATATCCCGTCCTCCTATCCCGACCTCATATCCTGTCCTCATATCCCATCCTCATATCCCGTCCTTATCTCCCATCCTCCTATCCCGTCCTCATATTTCATTCTCATATTCTGTCCTCATATCTCAACCTCATATCCCATCCTTATATCCTGTCCTCATATTCCCACCTCCTATCTTGACCTCATATCCCATTCTCATATCCCGTCCTCACATCCCATCCTCATATCCCGACCTCATATCCTGTCCTCATATCCCATCCTCATATCACAACCTCATATCCCGTCCTTATGTCCCATCCTCATATCCTGTCCTCATATGCTATCCTCATATCCCATCCTCATATGCTGACCTCATATCCCGTCCTTATGTCCCAACCTCATATCCCGTCCTCATATCCCGACTTCATATCCTGTCCTCATATCCCGACCTTATATGCTATCCTCATATCCCATCCTCAAATCCTGTCCTCATATCTCGACCTCCTATCCCGTCCTCATATTCCATTCTCTTATTCTGTCCTCATATCTCAACCTCATATCCCATCCTTATATCCTGTCCTCATATTCCCACCTCCTATCTGACCTCATATCCCGTCCTTATGTAAAAAAAACCTCATACCCTGTCCTCATATCCCGACTTCATATCCTGTCCTCATATCCCGACCTTATATGCTATCCTCATATCCCATCCTCAAATCCTGTCCTCATATCTCGACCTCCTATCCCTTCCTCATATTCCATTCTCATATTCTGTCCTCATATCCCAACCTTATATCCCATCCTCATATCCTGTCCTCATTTCCCGTCTTTGTATCCCGACCTCATATACCATCCTTATATCCCATCCTCATACCCTGTCCTCATATGCCGACCTCATATCCCTTCCTTATGTCCCATCCTCATATCCTGTCCTCAGATGGGACTGATTTGTGATGAAGATATTGTAAGCTGAAAATAGAAGGGGACGTGGCTTTGTGGGACTGGGCGTGATTTGCAAGCCAGACCGATGCACAATAAGGGTAGATAATATAAGGAGTGGGGCTTAAAATGTGGGCTTGTCTATGTGAGATGGGGTATGGCTTGCAAGCCGGATTGACACATTCACCAGGAGATGCAGAACGGAGCTTGTGGAGTAAGGTACTGGAAGTTCCATATACTTGCATCGGACTTGAAACAAAAACCCATCTTTTATATAAGGGTGTATGTAAGGGTTAATTTAACTATCATATCTTTTTATTTGACATACAAGTAATATGTGTACCAGGTATTATTTAAATATATTCAGCTGTACGGAAGTTATGTGGGAATACATTTCCCAATGATTTGCATGGGACTTTAATGCAGCCCATTTTCACCTCTAGGACGAAGCCCTTTTTTGCAAATCTGACCACTGTCACTTTAAACATTAATAACTCTGGAATGCTTTTACTTATCATTCTGATTCTGAGATTGTTTTTTCGTGACATATTCTACTTTAGCATAGTGGTAAATTTTTGTGGTAACTTGCAACCTTTCTTGGTGAAAAATCCCCAAATTTGATGAAAAAAATTTAAATTTTGCATTTTTCTAACTTTGAAGCTCTCTGCTTGTAAGGAAAATCCGTGAGGGGTGTAGTTTCCAAAATGGGGTCACATGTGGGTGTGTTTTGTCAGAACCGCTGTAACAATCAGCCACCCCTGTGCAAATCACCTCAAATGTACATGGCGCACTCTCCCTTCTGGGCCTTGTTGTGTGCCCCAGAGCACTTTGTGCCCACATATGGGGTATCTCCGTACTCGGGAGAAATTGCGTTACAAATTTTGGGGGGCGTTTTTCCCTTTTACCTCTTGTGAAAATGAAAAGTATAGGGCAACACCAGCATGTTAGTGTAAAAATGTTTATTTTTTTACACTAACATGCTGGTGTAGACCCCAACTGTTCCTTTTCAGAAGGGGTAAAAGGAGAAAAAGCCCCCCAAAATTTGTTAGGCAGTTTCTCCCGAGTACAGGGATACCCCATATGTGACCCTATACTGTTGCCTTGAAATACAACAGGGCTTCAAAGTGAGAGCGCCATGCGCATTTGAGGCCTGAATTAGGGACATAGGGGTATTTTATGCCAGTGATTCCCAAACAGGGTGCCTCCAGCTGTTGAAAAACTCCCAGCATGCTTGGACAGTCAATTGCTGTCCAGAAATGCTGGGAGTTTTCGTTTTGCAACAGCTGGAGGCTCCATCTTAGAAACACTGCCGTACAATAAGTTTTTCATTTTTATTGGGGAAGGGGGGTGGTAGGGGGGGCAGTGTATGTGTGTATATGTAGTGTTTTACTCTTTATTTTATGTTAGTGTAGTGTAGTGTTTTTAGGTTGCATTCACACTGGAGGCAGATTACACTGAGTCTCCCGCTGGGAGTTTGAGCTGCGGCAGAAAATTTGCTGCAGCTCAAACTTGAAGCGGTGAACTCACTGTAATCTGCCGCCAGTCTGAATGTAGCCTGTACATTCACATGGGAGGGGGGTCAAAACTACAACTCCCAGCATACACTGACAGACCATTCATGCTGGGAGTTGTAGTTTTGCAACAGCTGGGGGCACACTGGTTGAAAAACCTTGAATTAGGTTCTATGACCTAACTCAGTATTTTCCAACCAGTGTGCCTCCAGCTGTTGCAAAACTACAACTCCCAGCATGCATGATCTGTCTGTGCATGCTGGAAGTTGTAGTTTTGCCCCCCCTCCCATGTGAATGTACAGGCTACATTCACACTGGAGGCAGATTACACTGAGTCTCCCGCTAGGAGTTTGAGCTGTGGCAGAAAATTTGCCTCAGCTCAAACTTGAAGCGGGGAACTCACTGTAATCTGCCGCCAGTGTGAATGTAGCCTGTACATTCACATGGGAGGGGGGGCAAAACTACAACTCCCAGCATGCACTGATAGACCATGCATGCGGGGAGTTGTAGTTTTGCAACAGCTGGAGGCAAACTGGTTGGAAAACCTTGAATTAGGTTCTATGACCTAACTCAGTATTTTCCAACCAGTGTGCCTCCAGCTGTTGTAAAACTACAACTCCCAGCATGTACTGATTGCGGAAGGGCATGCTGGGAGATGTAGTTATGCAACGGCTGGAGGCACGCAAGTACAACTCCCAGCATGCCAAGACAGCCTTATGCTGTTCCTTAATGCTGGGAGTTGTAGTTTTGCAAGATTTAGAGGGGTTCAGGTTGTAAATCACTGTCCAGTGGTCTCTAAACGGTGGCCCTCCAGATGTTGCAAAACTACAACTCGCAGCATGCCCAGACAGCAAACTGCTGTCTGGGCATGCTGAGAGTTGTAGTTTTGCAACATCTGGAGGTCTACAGTTTGAGACCACTGTATAGTGATCTACAACCTGAACCCCTCTGTAAACTGTGGTCCTCCGGATGTTGCTAGGCAACAACTCACCTGGCAGGACCCGGATGAATTGCTGCTGCCACTGCACGTGGTGGATCCCCGCATGGAGGATCGCGCTCCGGGATCCAGGTAAGGGACCTTCGGCGCCGGTCCCTGGACAGTTCCCCCATTTTGCCCGGACACCGATAGGTGGGCAAAGCGGTGAAACCGAACTTTAACCCCCCCCTCTTCCCACGGTCTGCTATTGGTCGGTTGCTCGGCCGACCAATAGCAGGGATAGGAGGGGTGGCACCTATCCCTTCAGGGGGATCAAGAGTGTCTCGGACACCCCCGAACCCTCTTATTTTCCAGGTCACCGGGTCACCAGTGACCAGTATGACCCGGAATCGCGCAGATCGCAGGTCTGAATTGACCTGCGATTGGCGCCCATCGCGGTCATGGGGGGGTCTCAGTACCCCCTCGGCGATGTGCCGGGATGCCTGCTGTTGGATAACAGCAGTCATCCCGGCCCGATCACCGCTACCGGTGACGCGGCGCTCCCGGAACCCCGTGCCGTACATGTACGTCGCCGCATGCCAAGTGACACTTCGTGGCGCCGTACATGTACGTCACTCGTCGTGAGGGGTTTAAACAAAAACCCTGACCCTCACAAATGGGGTAGTTAAGGGTATTATCGAAATATCTCCAGCCATTTCAAAAGTTATGCAGTAACATATATTTTCCATAGACTTGTATGGGACTTTAAACAAAAACCCTGACCCTGGCAAATGGGGTTGAGTAAGGGTTAAATCACCTATCCTATCTTTGTTGTTGACATATAAGTAACATGTGTGCCAAGTTTCATGTTAATATCTTTTGCCGTTTGGACGTGATGCTGGAACATACACACATACATACACACACTCACATTGGGGGAGATTTATCAAAACCTGTCCACAGGAAAAGTTGCCCAGTTGCCCATAGCAACCAATCAGCTTGCTTCTTTCCTTTTTTTAAAAGGCCTCTGTAAAATGAAAGAAGCAATCTGATTGGTTGCCAAGGGCAACTGCACCACTCTTGCTCTGCACAAGTTTTGTTAAATCTCTCCCATTGAGTTTTATATATATATATATACTAGCTGAATACCCGGCATTGCCCGGTTTTTCCTTTCTAATCCTTGTTGGGGAGGAAAATAAACAAAGGAGGAAGCTTTTGATTTCATATCCCCTCCTCATATATTGTTGTCATATCCCAACCCCATATCCCATCCTCATATCCCAACCTCCTATCCCGACCTCCTATCTCGACCTCCTATCCCGTCCTCCTATCTCGTCCTCCTATCTTGTCCTCCTATCCCGTCCTCCTATCTCGACCACCTATCCCGACTTCCTATCCTGACCTCCTATCCAGTCCATCTATCTCGACCTCCTATCCCGTCCCCTATCCCTTCCTCCTATCACGTTCTCATATCCCATCCTCCTATCCTGTCCTCCTATCCCGTCCTCCTATCTCGTCCTCCTATCTCGACCTCCTATCCCGACCTCCTATCCCGACCTCTTATCCTGGTCCTCCTATCCCATCCTCCTATCCCGACCTCCTATCCCATCCTCCTTTCCTGTCCTCATATCCTGACCTCCTATCCTGACCAGTAATATGTGTACCAGGTATTGAAATATCTCTTGAAGTTATGTGGGAACACACATTTCCCATTGACTTGTATGGGACTTTAAGCATAAACCCCTCCCCTGGCAAATGGGGGTGAGTAAGGGTTAAATCACCTATCCTATGTTTGTTGTTGACATATAAGTAACATGTGTACCAAGTTTCATGTTAATATCTTTAGCCGTTTGGACGTGATGCCGGAACGTACACACATACACACATTGGGGGAGATTTATCAAAACCTGTCCAGAGGAAAAGTTGCTGAGTTGCCCATAGCAACCAATCAGATCGCTTCTTTCATTTTTAGGAAGGCCTCTGCAAAATGAAATAAGTGATCTGATTGGTTGCTACTGGGCAACTTTTCCTCTGCACAGGTTTTGATAAATCTCCCAGATTGAGTTTTATATATATATATATATATATATATATATATATATATATATATAATATGTTAAAGCATGCAGAATAGAACTACTATGTAGAAGAAAATGGCAGAAAAATTCAAAAATTACCCTTTTCCATAGCAATAGAGACAAGTATCTATCTATCTATATATATATTATATGTGTGTGTGTTTTTTTTTACATTTCTTCCCTCGCTTATAGAACTGTGAGACAAGGTTGGTGACATCACACATGTGACCTCACAAGGGATTAGCTATATCTTTGCCTTTCTTATAATCAGGCAACAAAGAAGACAAGACATTTCAAGGATCAGAGGGAGGATGGCCAGGAGCAGCCGAATACAACCAACAAACCAAGAAGATTGGTTCCTAGCATGCCTTCAAAATGCCTAGGACAGGATAAAGAAAACATTCAGCAAAGAGAAGTTGAAAGGGGTAATCCAGGATGAGAAAATCAGAGCTGATTTCTTCTGAAAACTGCACCACCTCTGTCCTAATGTTGTGTGTGATATCGCTGCTCAATTCTTCAAAAGTGAATGGAGAAAACTTGTAATATTACATACAACATGAGGACAGGTATGGTGCTGTTTTTGGAAACAAATAGCTCTGTTTTCTATTCCCTTTTAACAAACTCCTAGGATGCAGCAACATTCATCTGAAGGACGGCACAGGTAGGACACTACATGTTTTTCTATACATTTCTCACTATTAACACCAGATTCATGTAACTAACACAATCATTTCAATGGCCTCAGTGCTGAACTTCTAGACACATGGGATATTTATCAAAACCTATGTACAGGAAGAGTATCATCTTTCATCCTTTAGAGATTTTTGGTGAGATTTATCAAAATCTGTGCAAAGGAAAAGTTGACCAGTTGCCAATAGCAACCAATCAGATTAATTTTCATTGTCAGATTAAAATTCATTTTGCAGAGGCCTTGTTAAAAATAAAATAAGCAAGCTGATTGGTTGCTATGGGCAACTGGGCAACATTTCCTCTGCACAGGTTTTGATAAATTGTAAGCTCCTGGAGGGGACTTTTTTTGTGCGAACTTGGCGAGTAGTACTGGTTGCCTAGTTTTGGTCACCCCAATGTGAAATCAGTCAAATGCATTCTACACCTCCCCCTTTTTCTTTATACTCTTTCCCTACAATATCTTTCACCCCCCTGCTATTTGGGGAAATTGGAGAAGGGAGTGCTTACACACATTGTGTTTAATTTTTTGCGCAAAGTTTTGCGCAAGCTGTTTTTTTTTTGCGTCTTTTTTTGCGCACATTTCCTCCAGATGTGTAAGTTTTGGTGTACCTTGGAGTGACATATTTAGTACACACAAATTTATTAACTGCGTACATTTCATTTACCGACAGAAATCTTGCGGGATGACCATATTTTTAAAGCCATCTTGGACTGCACTTAGCAAGATGCTCTAAATCATGCATTTAATTTTCCATTTGGATTGCGGAGATTACTATGCTTTTGTCGCCAGTCAGATTATCTCTGTGATACTTAAAATCTTTTTCATGTACCTTTTAAAAAAAATGAAATGATTATAGACCACTTATGATCACCCCTTTACCCGCAGTCTAACCTGATTCAACTGGAAAATACATCAGGTTATAGTGCAGGTGAAATACTTCCGGCACAGTTCAGACTTCAAACTGTGTAAAATTCAAACTCCCCAGCTGCTCTTGATGAGTGCAGGAGATTGCACCTGTGTAGTGTAACCATGGTGACCACAGCTAAGAATATACCACTGTATGTGCAGGGAGAGACAAGAAGATATCGCTGTTAGGTCTATGTATATGTGTTAGTATGTGTATGTAGCAGAGGCAGGTGTGTGAGTGTGTGTATGTAGCAGAGCTAGGGGGTTAGAGTTAATTTCCCCCGCCCTGGCCACCGATCGGAAGTCGGTACAGAGCGGGGGAACACGAGCGGAGAGGGGGGAGCATGGCCCGGCTTACCCGGACCTTCGGAGGCGGCATCCCGTAGCAGTGGCGCAAGCAGGAAGAACGGCGGCCGGAAAGTGCGGCGGAGAAGGCTGCAGTGAAGATCGCTATAAGTGATCTTCACTGTGGCCTTCTATAAGCTGCAAAACTACAACTCCCAGCATGCCCACACAGCCAAAGGTTGTCTGGGCATGCTGGGAGTTGTAGTTTTGCAGCATCTGGAGGGTCACAGTTTGGAGACCACTGTGTAGTGGTCTCTAAACTGTGGTCCTCCAGATGTTTCAAAACTACAAATTTCAGCATTCACTGACTGTCTGGGCATGCTGGGAGTTGTAGTTTTGCAACATCTGAAGTGACACAGTTTGGAGACCACTATATGGTGGTCTCCAAACTGTAGCCCTCCAGATGTTGCAAAACTACAACTCCCAGCATGCCCAGACAGTCAGGGATGCTGGGCGTGTAGTTCTGCAATATCTGGCCCTTCAGATGTTGCAGAACTACAACTCCCAACATGCCTGGACAGTCTGGGCATGCTTGGAGTTGTAGTTTTGCAACATCTGGAGGGCTACAGTTTGGAGGCCACTACTTAGCGGTCTCCAAACTGTTCTTCCCCAGTTGTTGCAGAACTACAACTCCTAGCATGCCCAGACTGTCCAGGCATGCTGGGAGTTGTAGTTCTGCAACATCTGAAGGGCCAGATATTGCAGAACTACATGCCCAGCATCCCTGACTGTCTGGCCACGCTGGGAATTGTAGTTTTGCAACAGCTGTAGGCACACTGGTTGGGAAACACTGAGCAAGAGTCTGTTTCCTAACTCAGTGATTCCAACCCGTGTGCATCCAGCTGTTGCAAAACTACAACTCCCAGAGTGCACTGACAGACCGTAAATGCTGGGAGTTGTAGTCTTGCAACAGCTGGAGGCACATGGGTTGGAATCACTGAGCTAGAGTCTGTTTTCTAACTCAGTGATTCCCCACCAGTGTGCCTACAGCTGTTGTAAAACTACAACTCCCAGCATGTACGGTCTGTCAGTGCATTCTGTGAGTTGTCATTTTGCCACCGCTGAAGGTTTGGGGCGCCCCCCCCCCTGTGAATGTACAGGGTACATTCACACAGGCGGATCTACAGTGGGTTTCCTTCAAGGAAACTTATTGTGAACCCCTGCCTGTGTGAATGTACCCTAAAAACACTACACTAACAAATAATAAAAAATAAAACGCTACATATACACTCCCTTGCACGTCGCCCC
Organism: Hyla sarda; assembly: GCF_029499605.1. Taxonomy (NCBI): domain Eukaryota; kingdom Metazoa; phylum Chordata; class Amphibia; order Anura; family Hylidae; genus Hyla; species Hyla sarda. Next base: position 136,876 of record NW_026609289.1, read on the forward strand.
CCCCCCAATAAAAATGAAAAACGTCTCATACGGCAGTGTTTCCTAAACGGCGCCACCAGCTGTTGCAAAACCACAACTCCCAGTGTTGCCGGACAGCCATAGACTGTCCTGACAGGCTGTGAGTCTTGCAACAGCTGGAGGCACCCTGTTTGGGAAACACTGCTGTAGGGTTTTGGTGGAGACAAGCCCCGTCCTTGTAACCGGGTCCGCCCCTATTGAAAATTCCTTATTCAGGCCTCAAATGCGCACTTCAGAGCCCTGTCGTATTTCAAGGCAACAGTTTAGGGCCACATATGGGGTATCTCCATACTCGGGAGAAATTGTGTTCCAAATTTTGGGGGGATTTTTCTCCCATTACCCTTTGTAGAAATGGTACATTTGGGGAAAAAAACTGCACTTTAGTGAATTTTTTTTTTTCATTTACACATCCGAATTTAACAAAAAAGTCGTCAAACACCTGTGGGGTGTTAAGGCTCACCGGACCCCTTGTTACGTGCCTTGAGGTGTGTAGTTTACTAAATAGTATGCCATGTGTTTTTTTTTTTTGCTGTTCTGGCACCATAGGGGCTTCCTAAATGTGACATGCCCCCAAAAACAATTTCAGCAAAATTCACTCTCCAAAATCCCATTGTCGCTCCTTCCATTCTGAGCCCTCTACTGCGCCCGCCGAACACTTGACATACACATATGAGACATTTCCATACTTGAGAGAAATTGGGTTACACATTTTGGGGGGCTTTTTCTCCTATTCTCCCTTGTAAAATTTCAAAAACTGGGTCTACAAGAGCATGCGAGTGTAAAAAATGAAGATTTTGAATTTTCTCCTTCACTTTGCTGCTATTCCGGTGAAACACCTAAAGGGTTAACAAACTTACTGAATGTCATTTTGAATACTTTGAGTGGTGCAGTTTTTATAATGGGGTAATTTATGGGGTATTTCTAATATGAGGGCCCTTCAAATCCACTTCAAAACTGAACTGGCCCCTGAAAAATTGCTTCTGAACTTTTAAGCCCTCTGATTTTTTCCAAAAGTAAAAACATGTCAACTTTATGATGCAAACATAAAGTAGACATATTGTATTTGTAAATCAATATATAATTTATTTGGAATGTCTGTTTTCCTTACAAGCAGAGAGCTTCAAAGTTAGAAAAATGCAACATTTTCAATTTTTTCATCAAATTTTTGAATTTTTCACCAAGAAATGATGCAAGAATCGACAAAAAATTACCACTAACATAAAGTAGAATATGTCCCGAAAAACAATCTCAGAATCAGAAAGAAAAGTAAAGGCATCCCAGAGTTATTAATGCTTAAAGTAACAGTGGTCAGAATTGCAAAAAATGCTCCCGTCCTTAGGGTTATAATGGGCTCCATCCCCAAGGAGTTTAAGGGGTACTCTGGTGAAAAACTTTTTTCTGCTGAATACTACAGTGGAAATTCTGCTGACAACTGCTGAATACTACAGTGGAAATTCTGCTGACATCATGAGCACAGTGGTCTCTGCTGACATCTCTTTCCATTTTAGGAACTGTCCAGGGTAAAAGGAAATCCCCATAGCAAACATATGCTGTTCTGGACAGTTCATAAAATGGACAGAGATGTCAGCAGAGAGCACTGTGCTCGTGATGTCAGCAGACAGTTCTGTGTTTCAAAAAGAAAATAATTTTTGCTGTAGTATTCAGCAGCTAATAAGTACAGGAAGGATTAATATTTTTTAATAGAAGTCATTTACAAATCTGTTTAACATTCTGGCACCAGTTGATTTAAAAAAAAAAAGGTTTTAACCGGAGTACCCCTTTAAAGATGGACAGGCAGGGTGAAGGGGAGTAGCTAGGCCTGTATTTTGAATTTCAAAACTCAAATGGGTTTTTGGGTTCAAAATGTGTATTTTTCCCTTATGCTGCTATCCTTTTATAATCCATAATTTTGGGGCCAGGTTGTCCGATAATTTGGCAAAGTGAAAACAGTATGAGTGTATGATGGTTACCCCTGCTATCGGCGCTGCTGCCCCTTCTCTCCCCCTGGCTATCAGTGCCGCTGCCCCATTGCCGGCGCCGATAGCCAGGGGGAGAGAAACGGCGCCGGCAATGGGGCAGCGGTGTCGACAGACAGGGGAAAAGAAGGGGCAGCGGCACCCATTGCCGGCGCCGCTGCCCCGTTGCCTCCCCCATCCCCGGTTGTATAATTACCTGTTGCTGGGGTCGGGTCAGCGCTGCTTCAGGCCTCCGGTGTGCATTCCCTGCGTCGTTGCTATGCTTTGCATGGCGCGGCGCAATAACGGAAGACGTCATTGCGTCTCGCAACGCATAGCAATGATGCAGGGGACGCACACCGGAGGCCTGAAGCAGCGCGGACCCGACCCCGGCAACAGGTAATTATACAACTAGGGATGGGGGAGGCAACGGGGCAGCGGCGCCGGCAATGGGTGCCGCTGCCCCTTATCCCCCCCTGGCTATCGGTGCTGGCAATGGGACAGCGGCACCAATAGCCAGGGGGAGAGAAGGGACAGTGGCGCCGATAGCAGGGGGAGAGAAGCGGCGGTAGCAGGGCTCTAGACCCCAGGAAAGGCAGGGGGAGAGAATCAGGCAGCGACGGCCTCTCTCCCCCTGCCTTTCCTGGGGGCTCTGTGGGGTGAGAAGCAGTGTATCGGGGTATACACATGCACACACATGCACCCTCATTTTATGAAGGATATTTGGGTAAAAAACTTTTTTTACCCAAATATCCTTGGTAAAATGAGGGTGCGTGTTATAGGCCGTTGCGTGGTACACCCCGATAAATACGGTAATTTTCCCTTATGTTGCTACCCTTTTATAATCCATAATTTTTGGGCCAGGTAGTCTAATTACTTGGCGACATAATAACAGTATGAGTGCATGGTTTGGGAAAATAGATGCAGAAGGACAAATGGATGAAAGGATGGCCGCATCTGGCAACTTTACTGTTTGCTTTTTTTCAATGCAAAGGAGGAGCGTATAATTATTAAAAAAGAGTATTTTTGGAGATGGACAGGCAGGCTGTAGGGGAGGAGGTAGGCCTGTATTTTGAACTTAAAAACTCAAATGGGTTTTTGGGTTCAAAATGTGTATTTTTCCCTTATGCTGCTATCCTTTTAGAATCCATAATTTTGGGGCCAGGTAGTCCAATTACTTGACGACATAATAACAGTATGAGTGCATGGTTTGGGAAAATAGATGCAGAAGGACAAATGGATGAAAGGATGGCCGCATCTGGCAACTTTACTGTTTGCTTTTTTTTAATGCAAAGGAGGAGCGTATAATTATTAAAAAGGGTATTTTTGGAGATGGACAGGCAGGATGTAGGGGAGGAGGTAGGCCTGTATTTTGAACTTAAAAACTCAAATGGGTTTTTGGGTTCAAAATGTGTATTTTTCCCTTATGCTGCTATCCTTTTATAATCCATAATTTTGGGGTCAGGTTGTCTGATAACTTGGCAAAGTGAAAACAGTATGAGTGTATGATGGTTTGGGAACATAGGTGTAGAGGCACAAATCGATGAAAGGATAGCAGCATATGGCAACTTAACTGTTTGTTTTTCCAAAGCAAATGAAGAGTGCACAATTATTAAAAAAGGGTATTTTTGGAGATGGACAGGCAGGCTGATGGGGAGGAGGTAGGCCTATATTTTGAACTTAAAAACTCAAATGGGTTTTTGGGTTCAAAATGTGTATTTTTCACTAATGCTGCTATCCTTTTATAATCCATAATTTTTGGGCCAGGTAGTCTAATTACTTGGCGACATAATAACAGTATGAGTGCATGGTTTGGGAAAATAGATGCAGAAGGACAAATGGATGAAAGGATGGCCGCATCTGGCAACTTTACTGTTTGCTTTTTTTCAATGCAAAGGAGGAGCGTATAATTATTAAAAAGGGTATTTTTTGGAGATGGACAGGCAGGCTGTAGGGGAGGAGGTAGAAAGAAAGAAAGAAGGGGCAGCGGCACCCATTGCCGGCGCCGCTGCCCCGTTGCCTCCCCCATCCCCGGTTGTATAATTACCTGTTGCTGGGGTCGGGTCAGCGCTGCTTCAGGCCTCCGGTGTGCATCCCCTGCGTTGTTGCTATGTGCTGCATGGCGCGGTGCAATGACGAGTGACGTCACTCGTCATTGCGTCTCGCAACGCATAGCAATGATGCAGGGGACGCACACCGGAGGCCTGAAGCAGCGCGGACCCGACCCCGGCAACAGGTAATTATACAACTAGGGATGTGGGAGGCAACAGGGCAGCGGCGACGGCAATGGGTGCCGCTGCCCCTTATCTCCCCCTGGCTATCGGTGCCGCTGCCCCATTGCCGGCGCCGCTTCTCTCCCCCTGGCTATCGGCGCTGGCAATGGGACAGTGGCACTGATAGCCAGGGGGAGAGAAGGGGCAGCGGCGCCGATAGCAGGGGGAGAGAAGCAGCGGTAGCAGGGCTCTAGACCCCAGGAAAGGCAGGGGGAGAGAAGCAGGCAGCGACGGCCTCTCTCCCCCTGCCTTTCCTGGGGGCTCTGTGGTGTGAGAAGCAGTGTATCGGGGTATACACATGCACACACACGCACCCTCATTTTATGAAGGATATTTGGGTAAAAACTTTTTTTACCCAAATATCCTTGGTAAAATGAGGGTGCGTGTTATAGGCCGGTGCGTTGTACACGCCGATAAATACGGTAATGTTCCCTTATGCTGCTACCCTTTTATAATCCATAATTTTTGGGCCAGGTAGTCTAATTACTTGGCGACATAATAACAGTAACAGGAAAATAGATGCAGAAGGACAAATGGATGAAAGGATGGCCGCATCTGGGAACTTTACTGTTTGCTTTTTTTCAATGCAAAGGAGGAGCGTATAATTATTAAAAAGGGTATTTTTGGAGATGGACAGGCAGGCTGTAGGGGAGGAGGTAGGCCTGTATTTTGAACTTAAAAACTCAAATGGGTTTTTGGGTTCAAAATGTGTATTTTTCCCTTATGCTGCTATCCTTTTATAATCCATAATTTTGGGGCCAGGTTGTCCGATAACTTGGCAAAGTGAAAACAGTATGAGTGTATGATGGTTTGAGAACATAGGTGTAGAAGCACAAATCGAGGAAAGGATAGCAGCATATGGCAACTTAACTGTTTGTTTTTCCAAAGCAAATGAAGAGTGCATAATTATTAAAAAAAGGGTATTTTTGGAGATGGACAGGCAGGCTGATGGGGAGGAGGTAGGCCTGTATTTTGAACTTAAAAACTCAAATGGGTTTTTGGGTTCAAAATATGTATTTTTCCCTTATGCTGCTATCCTTTTATAATCCATAATTTTTGGGCCAGGTAGTCTAATTACTTGGCGACATAATAACAGTATGAGTGCATGGTTTGGGAAAATAGATGCAGAAGGACAAATGGATGAAAGGATGGCCGCATCTGGCAACTTTACTGTTTGCTTTTTTTCAATGCAAAGGAGGAGCGTATAATTATTAAAAAGGGTATTTTTGGAGATGGACAGGCAGGCTGTAGGGGAGGAGGTAGGCCTGTATTTTGAACTTAAAAACTCAAATGGGTTTTTGGGTTCAAAATGTGTATTTTTCACTAATGCTGCTATCCTTTTATCATCCATAATTTTTGGGCAAGGTAGTCTAATTACTTGGCGACATAATAACAGTATGAGTGCATGGTTTGGGAAAATAGATGCAGAAGGACAAATGGATGAAAGGATGGCCGCATCTGGCAACTTTACTGTTTGCTTTTTTTCAATGCAAAGGAGGAGTGTTTAATTATTAAAAGGCTATTTTTGGAGATGGACAGGCAGGCTGTAGGGGAGGAGGTAGGCCTGTATTTTGAACTTAAAAACTCAAATGGGTTTTTGGGTTCAAAATGTGTATTTTTCACTAATGCTGCTATCCTTTTATAATCCATCATTTTTGGGCCAGGTAGTCTAATTACTTGGCGACATAATAACAGTATGAGTGCGTGGTTTGGGAAAATAGATGCAGAAGGACAAATGGATGAAAGGATGGCCGCATCTGGCAACTTTACTGTTTGCTTTTTTTCAATGCAAAGGAGGAGCGTATAATTATTAAAAGGCTATTTTTGGAGATGGACAGGCAGGCTGTTGGGGAGGAGGTAGAAAGAAAGAAAGAAGGGGCAGCGGCACCCATTGCCGGCGCCGCTTCCCTGTTGCCTCCCCATCCCCGGTTGTATAATTACCTGTTGCTGGGGTCGGGTCAGCGCTGCTTCAGGCCTCCGGGGTGCATTCCCTGCGTCGTTGCTATGCGCTGCATGGCGCGGCGCAATGACGAGTGACATCACTCGTCATTGCGTCTCGCAACGCATAGCAATGATGTAGGGGACGCACACCGGAGGCCTCAAGCAGCGCGGACCCGACCCCGGCAACAGGTAATTATACAACTAGGGATGGGGGAGGCAACGGGGCAGCGGCGACGGCAATGGGTGCCGCTGCCCCTTAAGCCCCCCTGGCTATCGGTGCCGTTGCCCCATTACCGGCGCCGCTTCTCTCCCCCTGGCTATCGGCGCTGGCAATGGGACAGCGGCACCGATAGCCAGGGGGAGAGAAGGGGCAGCGGCGCCGATAGCAGGGGGATAGAAGCGGCGGTAGCAGGGCTCTAGACCCCAGGAAAGGCAGGGGGAGAGAAGCAGGCAGCGACGGCCTCTCTCCCCCTGCCTTTCCTGGGGGCTCTGTGGGTTGAGAAGCAGTGTATCGGGGTACACACATGCACACACACGCACCCTCATTTTATGAAGGATATTTGGGTAAAAACTTTTTTTACCCAAATATCCTTGGTAAAATGAGGGTGCCTGTTACAGGCCGGTGCGATGTACACCCCGATAAATACGGTAATGTTCCCTTATGCTGCTACCCTTTTATAATCCATAATTTTTGGGCCAGGTAGTCTAATTACTTGGCGACATAATAACAGTAACAGGAAAATAGATGCAGAAGGACAAATGGATGAAAGGATGGCCGCATCTGGGAACTTTACTGTTTGCTTTTTTTCAATGCAAAGGAGGAGCGTATAATTATTAAAAAGGGTATTTTTGGAGATGGACAGGCAGGCTGTAGGGGAGGAGGTAGGCCTGTATTTTGAACTTAAAAACTCAAATGGGTTTTTGGGTTCAAAATGTGTATTTTTCACTAATGCTGCTATCCTTTTATAATCCATAATTTTTGGGCATGGTAGTCTAATTACTTGGCGACATAATAACAAAATGAGTGCATGGTTTGGGAAAATAGATGCAGAAGGACAAATGGATGAAAGGATGGCCGCATCTTGCAACTTTACTGTTTGCTTTTTTTCAATGCAAAGGAGGAGCGTATAATTATTAAAAAGAGTATTTTTGGAGATGGACAGGCAGGCTGTAGGGGAGGAGGTAGGCCTGTATTTTGAACTTAAAAACTCAAATGGGTTTTTGGGTTCAAAATGTGTATTTTTCCCTTATGCTGCTATCCTTTTATAATCCATAATTTTGGGGCCAGGTTGTCCGATAACTTGGCAAAGTGAAAACAGTATGAGTGTATGATGGTTTGAGAACATAGGTGTAGAAGCACAAATCGAGGAAAGGATAGCAGCATATGGCAACTTAACTGTTTGTTTTTCCAAAGCAAATGAAGAGTGCATAATTATTAAAAAAAAGGGTATTTTTGGAGATGGACAGGCAGGCTGATGGGGAGGAGGTAGGCCTGTATTTTGAACTTAAAAACTCAAATGGGTTTTTGGGTTCAAAATATGTATTTTTCCCTTATGCTGCTATCCTTTTATAATCGATAATTTTTGGGCCAGGTAGTCTAATTACTTGGCGACATAATAACAGTATGAGTGCATGGTTTGGGAAAATAGATGCAGAAGGACAAATGGATGAAAGGATGGCCGCATCTGGCAACTTTACTGTTTGCTTTTTTTCAATGCAAAGGAGGAGCGTATAATTATTAAAAGGGTATTTTTGGAGATGGACAGGCAGGCTGTAGGGGAGGAGGTAGGCCTGTATTTTGAACTTAAAAACTCAAATGGGTTTTTGGGTTCAAAATGTGTATTCTTCCCTTATGCTGCTATCCTTTTTATAATCCACAATTTTGGGGCCAGGTTGTCCGATAACTCGGCAAAGTGAAAACAGTATGAGTGTATGATGGTTACCCCTGCTATCGGCGCTGCTGCCCCTTCTCTCCCCCTGGCTATCAGTGCCGCTGCCCCATTGCCGGCGCCGATAGCCAGGGGGAGAGAAACGGCGCCGGCAATGGGGCAGCGATGTCGACAGACAGGGGGAAAGAAGGGGCAGCAGCACCCATTGCCGGCGCCGCTGCCCCGTTGCCTCCCCCATCCCCGGTTGTATAATTACCTGTTGCTGGGGTCGGGTCAGCGCTGCTTCAGGCCTCCGGTGTGCATTCCCTGCATCGTTGCTATGCTTTGCATGGCGCGGCGCAATGATGAGAGACGTCACTCGTCATTGCGTCTCGCAACGCATAGCAATGATGCAGGGGACGCACAACAGAGGCCTGAAGCAGCTCGGACCCGACCTCGGCAACAGGTAATTATACAACTAGGGATGGGGGAGGCAACGGGGCAGCGGCACCGGCAATGGGTGCCGCTGCCCCCTGGCTATCGGTGCCGTTGCCCCATTACCGGCGCCGCTTCTCTCCCCCTGGCTATCGGCGCTGGCAATGGGACAGCGGCACCGATAGCCAGGGGGAGAGAAGGGGCAGCGGCGCCGATAGCAGGGGGATAGAAGCGGCGGTAGCAGGGCTCTAGACCCCAGGAAAGGCAGGGGGAGAGAAGCAGGCAGCGACGGCCTCTCTCCCCCTGCCTTTCCTGGGGACTCTGTGGGTTGAGAAGCAGTGTATCGGGGTACACACATGCACACACACGCACCCTCATTTTATGAAGGATATTTGGGTAAAAACTTTTTTTACCCAAATATCCTTGGTAAAATGAGGGTGCGTGTTACAGGCCGGTGCGATGTACACCCCGATAAATACGGTAATGTTCCCTTATGCTGCTACCCTTTTATAATCCATAATTTTTGGGCCAGGTAGTCTAATTACTTGGCGACATAATAACAGTATGAGTGCATGGTTTGGGAAAATAGATGCAGAAGGACAAATGGATGAAAGGATGGCCGCATCTGGCAACTTTACTGTTTGCTTTTTTTCAATGCAAAGGAGGAGCGTATAATTATTAAAAAGGGTATTTTTGGAGATGGACAGGCAGGCTGTAGGGGAGGAGGTAGGCCTGTATTTTGAACTTAAAAACTCAAATGGGTTTTTGGGTTCAAAATGTGTATCTTTCACTAATCCTGCTATCCTTTTATAAACCATAATTTTTGGGCCAGGTAGTCTAATTACTTGGCGACATAATAACAGTATGAGTGCATGGTTTGGGAAAATAGATGCAGAAGGACAAATGGATGAAAGGATGGCCGCATCTGGCAACTTTACTGTTTGCTTTTTTTCAATGCAAAGGAGAGGCGTATCATTATTAAAAAGGGTATTTTTGGAGATGGACAGGCAGGCTGTAGGGGAGGAGGTAGGCCTGTATTTTGAACTTAAAAACTCAAATGGGTTTTTGGGTTCAAAATGTGTTTTTTTCACTAATGCTGCTATCCTTTTATAATTCATAATGTTTGGGCCAGGTAGTCTAATTACTTGGCGACATAATAACAGTATGAGTGCATGGTTTGGGAAAATAGATGCAGAAGGACAAATGGATGAAAGGATGGCCGCATCTGGCAACTTTACTGTTTGCTTTTTTTCAATGCAAAGGAGAGGCGTATAATTATTAAAAAGGGTATTTTTGGAGATGGACAGGCAGGCTGTAGGGGAGGAGGTAGGCCTGTATTTTGAACTTAAAAACTCAAATGGGTTTTTGGGTTCAAAATGTGTATTTTTCACTAATGCTGCTCTCCTTTTATAAACCATAATTTTTGGGCCAGGTAGTCTAATTACTTGGCGACATAATAACAGTATGAGTGCATGGTTTGGGAAAATAGATGCAGAAGGACAAATGGATGAAAGGATGGCCGCATCTGGCAACTTTACTGTTTGCTTTTTTTCAATGCAAAGGAGGAGCGTATAATTATTAAAAAGGGTATTTTTGGAGATGGACAGGCAGGCTGTAGGGGAGGAGGTAGGCCTGTATTTTGAACTTAAAAACTCAAATGGGTTTTTGGGTTCAAAATGTGTATTTTTCCCTTATGCTGCTATCCTTTTATAATCCATAATTTTGGGGCCAGGTTGTCCGATAACTTGGCAAAGTGAAAACAGTATGAGTGTATGATGGTTTGAGAACATAGGTGTAGAAGCACAAATCGAGGAAAGGATAGCAGCATATGGCAACTTAACTGTTTGTTTTTCCAAAGCAAATGAAGAGTGCATAATTATTAAAAAAAAGGGTATTTTTGGAGATGGACAGGCAGGCTGATGGGGAGGAGGTAGGCCTGTATTTTGAACTTAAAAACTCAAATGGGTTTTTGGGTTCAAAATATGTATTTTTCCCTTATGCTGCTATCCTTTTATAATCGATAATTTTTGGGCCAGGTAGTCTAATTACTTGGCGACATAATAACAGTATGAGTGCATGGTTTGGGAAAATAGATGCAGAAGGACAAATGGATGAAAGGATGGCCGCATCTGGCAACTTTACTGTTTGCTTTTTTTCAATGCAAAGGAGGAGCGTATAATTATTAAAAGGGTATTTTTGGAGATGGACAGGCAGGCTGTAGGGGAGGAGGTAGGCCTGTATTTTGAACTTAAAAACTCAAATGGGTTTTTGGGTTCAAAATGTGTATTCTTCCCTTATGCTGCTATCCTTTTTATAATCCACAATTTTGGGGCCAGGTTGTCCGATAACTCGGCAAAGTGAAAACAGTATGAGTGTATGATGGTTACCCCTGCTATCGGCGCTGCTGCCCCTTCTCTCCCCCTGGCTATCAGTGCCGCTGCCCCATTGCCGGCGCCGATAGCCAGGGGGAGAGAAACGGCGCCGGCAATGGGGCAGCGATGTCGACAGACAGGGGGAAAGAAGGGGCAGCAGCACCCATTGCCGGCGCCGCTGCCCCGTTGCCTCCCCCATCCCCGGTTGTATAATTACCTGTTGCTGGGGTCGGGTCAGCGCTGCTTCAGGCCTCCGGTGTGCATTCCCTGCATCGTTGCTATGCTTTGCATGGCGCGGCGCAATGATGAGAGACGTCACTCGTCATTGCGTCTCGCAACGCATAGCAATGATGCAGGGGACGCACAACAGAGGCCTGAAGCAGCTCGGACCCGACCTCGGCAACAGGTAATTATACAACTAGGGATGGGGGAGGCAACGGGGCAGCGGCACCGGCAATGGGTGCCGCTGCCCCCTGGCTATCGGTGCCGTTGCCCCATTACCGGCGCCGCTTCTCTCCCCCTGGCTATCGGCGCTGGCAATGGGACAGCGGCACCGATAGCCAGGGGGAGAGAAGGGGCAGCGGCGCCGATAGCAGGGGGATAGAAGCGGCGGTAGCAGGGCTCTAGACCCCAGGAAAGGCAGGGGGAGAGAAGCAGGCAGCGACGGCCTCTCTCCCCCTGCCTTTCCTGGGGGCTCTGTGGGTTGAGAAGCAGTGTATCGGGGTACACACATGCACACACACGCACCCTCATTTTATGAAGGATATTTGGGTAAAAACTTTTTTTACCCAAATATCCTTGGTAAAATGAGGGTGCGTGTTACAGGCCGGTGCGATGTACACCCCGATAAATACGGTAATGTTCCCTTATGCTGCTACCCTTTTATAATCCATAATTTTTGGGCCAGGTAGTCTAATTACTTGGCGACATAATAACAGTATGAGTGCATGGTTTGGGAAAATAGATGCAGAAGGACAAATGGATGAAAGGATGGCCGCATCTGGCAACTTTACTGTTTGCTTTTTTTCAATGCAAAGGAGGAGCGTATAATTATTAAAAAGGGTATTTTTGGAGATGGACAGGCAGGCTGTAGGGGAGGAGGTAGGCCTGTATTTTGAACTTAAAAACTCAAATGGGTTTTTGGGTTCAAAATGTGTATCTTTCACTAATCCTGCTATCCTTTTATAAACCATAATTTTTGGGCCAGGTAGTCTAATTACTTGGCGACATAATAACAGTATGAGTGCATGGTTTGGGAAAATAGATGCAGAAGGACAAATGGATGAAAGGATGGCCGCATCTGGCAACTTTACTGTTTGCTTTTTTTCAATGCAAAGGAGAGGCGTATCATTATTAAAAAGGGTATTTTTGGAGATGGACAGGCAGGCTGTAGGGGAGGAGGTAGGCCTGTATTTTGAACTTAAAAACTCAAATGGGTTTTTGGGTTCAAAATGTGTTTTTTTCACTAATGCTGCTATCCTTTTATAATTCATAATGTTTGGGCCAGGTAGTCTAATTACTTGGCGACATAATAACAGTATGAGTGCATGGTTTGGGAAAATAGATGCAGAAGGACAAATGGATGAAAGGATGGCCGCATCTGGCAACTTTACTGTTTGCTTTTTTTCAATGCAAAGGAGGAGCGTATAATTATTAAAAAGGGTATTTTTGGAGATGGACAGGCAGGCTGTAGGGGAGGAGGTAGGCCTGTATTTTGAACTTAAAAACTCAAATGGGTTTTTGGGTTCAAAATGTGTATTTTTCACTAAAGCTGCTATCCTTTTATAATCCATAATTTTTGGGCAAGGTAGTCTAATTACTTGGCGACATAATAACAGTATGAGTGCATGGTTTGGGAAAATAGATGCAGAAGGACAAATGGATGAAAGGATGGCCGCATCTGGCAACGTTACTGTTTGCTTTTTTTCAATGCAAAGGAGGAGCGTATAATTATTAAAAAGGGTATTTTTGGAGATGGACAGGCAGGCTGTAGGGGAGGAGGTAGGCCTGTATTTTGAACTTAAAAACTCAAATGGGTTTTTGGGTTCAAAATGTGTATTTTTCACTAATGCTGCTCTCCTTTTATAAACCATAATTTTTGGGCCAGGTAGTCTAATTACTTGGCGACATAATAACAGTATGAGTGCATGGTTTGGGAAAATAGATGCAGAAGGACAAATGGATGAAAGGATGGCCGCATCTGGCAACTTTACTGTTTGCTTTTTTTCAATGCAAAGGAGGAGCGTATAATTATTAAAAAGGGTATTTTTGGAGATGGACAGGCAGGCTGTAGGGGAGGAGGTAGGCCTGTATTTTGAACTTAAAAACTCAAATGGGTTTTTGGGTTCAAAATGTGTATTTTTCCCTTATGCTGCTATCCTTTTATAATCCATCATTTTTGGGCCAGGTAGTCTAATTACTTGGCGACATAATAACAGTATGAGTGCGTGGTTTGGGAAAAATGGATGCAGAAGGACAAATGGATGAAAGGATGGCCGCATCTGGCAACTTTACTGTTTGCTTTTTTTCAATGCAAAGGAGGAGCGTATAATTATTAAAAGGCTATTTTTGGAGATGGACAGGCAGGCTGTAGGGGAGGAGGTAGGCCTGTATTTTGAACTTAAAAACTCAAATGGGTTTTTGGGTTCAAAATGTGTATTTTTCCCTTATGCTGCTATCCTTTTATAATCCATAATTTTGGGGCCAGGTTGTCCGATAACTTGGCAAAGTGAAAACAGTATGAGTGTATGATGGTTTGGGAACATAGGTGTAGAAGCACAAATCGATGAAAGGATAGCAGCATATGGCAACTTAACTGTTTGTTTTTCCAAAGCAAATGAAGAGTGCATAATTATTAAAAAAGGGTATTTTTGGAGATGGACAGGCAGGCTGATGGGGAGGAGGTAGGCCTGTATTTTGAACTTAAAAACTCAAATGGGTTTTTGGGTTCAAAATGTGTATTTTTCACTAATGCTGCTATCCTTTTATAATCCATAATTTTTGGGCAAGGTAGTCTAATTACTTGGCGACATAATAACAGTATGAGTGCATGGTTTGGGAAAATAGATGCAGAATGACAAATGGATGAAAGGATGGCCGCATCTGGCACCTTTACTGTTTGCTTTTTTTCAATGCAAAGGAGGAGCGTATAATTATTAAAAAGGGTATTTTTGGAGATGGACAGGCAGGCTGTAGGGGAGGAGGTAGGCCTGTATTTTGAACTTAAAAACTCAAATGGGTTTTTGGGTTCAAAATGTGTATTTTTCCCTTATGCTGCTATCCTTTTATAATCCATAATTTTTGGGCCAGGTAGTCTAATTACTTGGCGACATAATAACAGTATGAGTGCATGGTTTGGGAAAATAGATTCAGAAGGACAAATGGATGAAAGGATGGCCGCATCTGGCAACTTTACTGTTTGCTTTTTTTCAATGCAAAGGAGGAGCGTATAATTATTAAAAAGGGTATTTTTGGAGATGGACAGGCAGGCTGTAGGGGAGGAGGTAGGCCTGTATTTTGAACTTAAAAACTCAAATGGGTTTTTGGGTTCAAAATGTGTATTTTTCACTAATGCTGCTATCCTTTTATAATCCATAATTTTTGGGCCAGGTAGTCTAATTACTTGGCGACATAATAACAGTATGAGTGCATGGTTTGGGAAAATAGATGCAGAAGGACAAATGGATGAAAGGATGGCCGCATCTGGCAACTTTCCTGTTTGCTTTTTTTCAATGCAAAGGAGGAGCGTATAATTATTAAAAAGGGTATTTTTGGAGATGGACAGGCAGGCTGTAGGGGAGGAGGTAGGCCTGTATTTTGAACTTAAAAACTCAAATGGGTTTTTGGGTTCAAAATGTGTATTTTTCCCTTATGCTGCTATCCTTTTATAATCCATAATTTTTGGGCCAGGTAGTCTAATTACTTGGCGACATAATAACAGTATGAGTGCATGGTTTGGGAAAATAGATTCAGAAGGACAAATGGATGAAAGGATGGCCGCATCTGGCAACTTTACTGTTTGCTTTTTTTCAATGCAAAGGAGGAGCGTATAATTATTAAAAGGCTATTTTTGGAGATGGACAGGCAGGCTGTAGGGGAGGAGGTAGAAAGAAAGAAAGAAGGGGCAGCGGCACCCATTGCCGGCGCCGCTTCCCTGTTGCCTCCCCCATCCCCGGTTGTATAATTACCTGTTGCTGGGGTCGGGTCAGCGCTGCTTCAGGCCTCCGGGGTGCATTCCCTGCGTCGTTGCTATGCGCTGCATGGCGCGGCGCAATGACGAGTGACATCACTCGTCATTGCGTCTCGCAACGCATAGCAATGATGTAGGGGACACACACCGGAGGCCTGAAGCAGCGCGGACCCGACCCCGGCAACAGGTAATTATACAACTAGGGATGGGGGAGGCAACGGGGCAGCGGCGACGGCAATGGGTGCCGCTGCCCCTTAAGCCCCCCTGGCTATCGGTGCCGTTGCCCCATTACCGGCGCCGCTTCTCTCCCCCTGGCTATCGGCGCTGGCAATGGGACAGCGGCACCGATAGCCAGGGGGAGAGAAGGGGCAGCGGCGCCGATAACAGGGGGAGAGAAGCGGCGGTAGCAGGGCTCTAGACCCCAGGAAAGGCAGGGGGAGAGAAGCAGGCAGCGATGGCCTCTCTCCCCCTGCCTTTCCTGGGGGCTTTGTGGGTTGAGAAGCAGTGAATCGGGGTACACACATGCACACACACGCACCCTCATTTTATGAAGGATATTTGGGTAAAAACTTTTTTTACCCAAATATCCTTGGTAAAATGAGGGTGCGTGTTATAGGCCGGTGCGTTGTACACCCCGATAAATACGGTAATGTTCCCTTATGCTGCTACCCTTTTATAATCCATAATTTTTGGGCCAGGTAGTCTAATTACTTGGCGACATAATAACAAAATGAGTGCATGGTTTGGGAAAATAGATGCAGAAGCACAATTCGATGAAAGGATGGCCGCATATGGCAAGTTTACTGTTTGATTTTTTTCAATGCAGTGGAGGAGCTTATAATTATTGAAAATGGTATTTTTGGAAATGGACAGGCAGGCTGTAGGGGAGGAGGTAGGCCTGTGTTTTGAACTTAAAAACTCAAATGGGTTTTTTGGGTTCAAAATGTGTATTTTTCCCTCATGCTGCTATCCTTTTATAATCCATAATTTTGGGGCCAGGTTGTACGATAACTTGGCAAAGTGAAAACAGTATGAGTGTATGATGGTTTGGGAACATAGGTGTAGAAGCACAAATCGATGAAAGGATAGCAGCATATGGCAACTTAACTGTTTGTTTTCCAAAGCAAACGAAGAGTGTATAATTATTAAAAAAGGTATTTTTGGAGATGGACAGGCAGGCTGAAGGGGAGGAGGTAGGCCTGTATTTTGAACTTAAAAACTCAAATGGGTTTTTGGGTTCAAAATGTGTATTTTTCACTAATGCTGCTATCCTTTTATAATCCATAATTTTTGGGCATGGTAGTCTAATTGCTTGGCAACATAATAACAAAATGAGTGCATGGTTTGGGAAAATAGATGCAGAAGGACAAATGGATGAAAGGATGGCTGCATCTGGCAACTTTACTGTTTGCTTTTTTTCAATGCAAAGGAGGAGCGTATAATTATTAAAAAGGGTATTTTTGGAGATGGACAGGCAGGCTGTAGGGGAGGAGGTAGAAAGAAAGAAAGAAGGGGCAGCGGCACCCATTGCCGGCGCCGCTGCCCCGTTGCCTCCCCCATCCCCGGTTGTATAATTACCTGTTGCTGGGGTCGGGTCAGCGCTGCTTCAGGCCTCCGTTGTGCATCCCCTGCATCGTTGCTATGCACTGCATGGCGCGGTGCAATGACGAGTGACGTCACTCGTCATTGCGTCTCGCAATGCATAGCAATGATGCAGGGGACGCACACCGGAGGCCTGAAGCAGCGCGGACCCGACCCCGCCAACAGGTAATTATACAACTAGGGATGGGGGAGGCAACGGGGCAGCGGCGCCGGCAATGGGTGCCGTTGCCCCTTATCTCCCCCTGGCTATCGGTGCCGTTGCCCCATTGCCGGTGCCGCTTCTCTCCCCCTGGCTATCGGCGCTGGCAATGGGACAGCGGCACCGATAGCCAGGGGGAGAGAAGGGGCAGCGGCGCCGATAGCAGGAGGAATGAAGCGGCGGTAGCAGGGCTCTAGACCCCAGGAAAGGCAGGGGGAGAGAAGCAGGCAGCGACGACCTCTCTCCCCCTGCCTTTCCTGGGGGCTCTGTGGGGTGAGAAGCAGTGTTTCTGGGTATACACATGCACACACGCGCACCCTCATTTTATGAAGGATATTTGGGTAAAAAACTTTTTTTACCCAAATATCCTTGGTAAAATGAAGGTGCGTGTTATAGGCCGGTGCGTTGTACACCCTGATAAATACGGTAATGGTCCCTTATGCTGCTATCGTTTTATAATCCATAATTTTTGGGCCAGGTAGTCTAATTACTTGGAGACATAATATTAGTATGAGTGCATGGTTTGGGAAAATAGAAGCAGAAGGACAAATGGATGAAAGGATGGCCGCATCTGGGAACTTTACTGTTTGCTTTTTTTCAATGCAAAGGAGGAGCGTATAATTATTAAAAAGGGTATTTTTGGAGATGGACAGGTAGGCTGTAGGGGAGGAGGTAGGCCTGTATTTTGAACTTAAAAACTCAAATGGGTTTTTGGGTTCAAAATGTGTATTTTTCACTAATGCTGCTATCCTTTTATAACCCATAATTTTTGGGCCAGGTAGTCTAATTACTTGGCGACATAATATTAGTATGAGTGCATGGTTTGGGAAAATAGATGCAGAAGGACAAATGGATGAAAGGATGGCCGCATCTGGGAACTTTACTGTTTGCTTTTTTTCAATGCAAAGGAGGAGCGTATAATTATTAAAAAGGGTATTTTTGGAGATGGACAGGCAGGCTGTAGGGGAGGAGGTAGGCCTGTATTTTGAACTTAAAAACTCAAATGGGTTTTTGGGTTCAAAATGTGTATTTTTCCCTAATGCTGCCATCCTTTTATAATCCATAATTTTGGGGCCAGGTTGTCCGATAACTTGGCAGAGTGAAAACAGTATGAGTGTATGATGGTTACCCCTGCTATCGGCGCTGCTGCCCCTTCTCTCCCCCTGGCTATCAGTGCCGCTGCCCCATTGCCGGCGCCGATAGCCAGGGGGAGAGAAACGGCGCCGGCAATGGGGCAGCGCCGTCGACAGACAGGGGAAAGAAGGGGCAGCGGCACTCATTGCCCCGTTGCCTCCCCCATCCCCGGTTGTGTAATTACCTGTTGCTGGGGTCGGGTCAGCGCTGCTTCAGGCCTCCGGTGTGCATTCCCTGCGTCGTTGCTATGCTTTGCATGGCGCGGCGCAATGACGAGAGACGTCACTCGTCATTGCGTCTCGCAACGCATAGCAATGATGCAGGGGACGCACACCGGAGGCCTGAAGCAGCGCGGACCCGACCTTGGCAACAGGTAATTATACAACTAGGGATGGGGGAGGCAACGGGGCAGCGGCGCCGGCAATGGGTGCCGCTGCCCCTTATCCCCCCCTTGGCTATCGGTGCCGTTGCCCTATTGCCGGTTCCGCTTCTCTCCCCCTGGCTATCGGCGCTGGCAATGGGACAGCGGCACCGATAGCCAGGGGGAGAGAAGGGGCAGCGGCGCCGATAGTAGGGGGAGAGAAGCGGCGGTAGCAGGGCTCTAGACCCCAGGAAAGGCAGGGGGAGAGAAGCAGGCAGCGACGGCCTCTCTCCCCCTGCCTTTCCTGGGGGCTCTGTGGGTTGAGAAGCAGTGTATCGGGGTATACACATGCACACACACGCACCCTCATTTTATGAAGGATATTTGGGTAAAAAACTTTTTTTACCCAAATATCCTTGGTAAAATCAGGGTGCGTGTTATAGGCCGGTGCGTGGTACACCCCGATAAATACGGTAATTTTCCCTCATGCTGCTACCCTTTTATAATCCATAATTTTTGGGCCAGGTAGTCTAATAACTTGGCGACATAATGAGTGCATGGTTTAGGAAAATAGATGCAGAAGGACAAATGGATGAAAGGATGGCCGCATCTGGCAACTTTACTGTTTGCTTTTTTTCAATGCAAAGGAGGAGCGTATAATTATTAAAAAGGGTATTTTTGGAGATGGACAGGCAGGCTGTAGGGGAGGAGGTAGAAAGAAAGAAAGAAGGGGCAGCGGCACCCATTGCCGGCGCCGCTTCCCTGTTGCCTCCCCCATCCCCGGTTGTATAATTACCTGTTGCTGGGGTCAGGTCAGCGCTGCTTCAGGACTCCGGGGTGCATCCCCTGCGTCGTTGCTATGCGCTGCATGGCGCAATGACGAGTGACATCACTCGTCATTGCGTCTCGCAACGCATAGCAATGATGTAGGGGACGCACACCGAAGGCCTGAAGCAGCGCGGACCCGACCCCGGCAACAGGTAATTATACAACTAGGGATGGGGGAGGCAACGGGGCAGCGGCGACGGCAATGGGTGCCGCTGCCCCTTATCTCCCCCTGGCTATCGGTGCAGCTGCCCCATTGCCGACACCGCTTCTCTCCCCCTGGCTATCGGCGCTGGCAATGGGACAGCGGCACCGATAGCCAGGGGGAGAGAAGGGGCAGCGGCGCCGATAGCAGGGGGAGAGAAGAGGCGGTAGCAGGGCTCTAGACCCCAGGAAAGGCAGGGGGAGAGAAGCAGGCAGCGACGGCCTCTCTCCCCCTGCCTTTCCTGGGGGCTCTGTGGGGTGAGAAGCAGTGTATCGGGGTATACACATGCACACACACGCACCCTCATTTTATGAAGGATATTTGGGTAAAAAAATTATTTTACCCAAATATCCTTGATAAAATGAGGGTGTGTGTTATAGGCGGATGCGTGGTACACCCCGATAAATACGGTAATGTTCCCTTATGCTGCTACCCTTTTATAATCCATAATTTTTGGGCCAGGTAGTCTAATTACTTGGCGACATAATAACAGTATGAGTGCATGGTTTGGGAAAATAGATGCAGAAGGACAAATGGATGAAAGGATGGCCGCATCTGGCAACTTTACTGTTTGCTTTTTTTCAATGCAAAGGAGGAGCGTATAATTATTAAAAAGGGTATTTTTGGAGATTGACAGGCAGGCTGTAGGGGAGGAGGTAGGCCTGTATTTTGAACTTAAAAACTCAAATGGGTTTTTGGGTACAAAATGTGTATTTTTCACTAATGCTGCTATCCTTTTATAATCCATAATTTTTGGGCAAGGTAGTCTAATTACTTGGCGACATAATAACAGTATGAGTGCATGGTTTGGGAAAATAGATGCAGAAGGACAAATGGATGAAAGGATGGCCGCATCTGGCAACTTTACTGTTTGCTTTTTTTCAATGCAAAGGAGGAGCGTATAATTATTAAAAAGGGTATTTTTGGAGATGGACAGGCAGGCTGTAGGGGAGGAGGTAGGCCTGTATTTTGAACTTAAAAACTCAAATGGGTTTTTGGGTTCAAAATGTGTATTTTTCCCTTATGCTGCTATCCTTTTATAATCCATAATTTTTGGGCCAGGTAGTCTAATTACTTGGCGACATAATAACAGTATAAGTGCGTGGTTTGGGAAAATAGATGCAGAAGGACAAATGGATGAAAGGATTGCCGCATCTGGCAACTTTACTGTTTGCTTTTTTTCAATGCAAAGGAGGAGCGTATAATTATTAAAAGGCTATTTTTGGAGATGGACAGGCAGGCTGTAGGGGAGGAGGTAGGCCTGTATTTTGAACTTAAAAACTCAAATGGGTTTTTGGGTTCAAAATGTGTATTTTTCCCTTATGCTGCTATCCTTTTATAATGCATAATTTTGGGGCCAGGTTGTCCGATAACTTGGCAAAGTGAAAACAGTATGAGTGTATGATGGTTTGGGAACATAGGTGTAGAAGCACAAATCGATGAAAGGATAGCAGCATATGGCAACTTAACTGTTTGTTTTTCCAAAGCAAATGAAGAGTGCATAATTATTAAAAAAAAGGGTATTTTTGGAGATGGACAGGCAGGCTGATGGGGAGGAGGTAGGCCTGTATTTTGAACTTAAAAACTCAAATGGGTTTTTGGGTTCAAAATGTGTATTTTTCCCTTATGCTGCTATCCCTTTATAATCCATCATTTTTGGGCCAGGTAGTCTAATTACTTGGCGACATAATAACAGTATGAGTGCGTGGTTTGGGAAAATAGATGCAGAAGGACAAATGGATGAAAGGATGGCCGCATATGGCAACTTTACTGTTTGCTTTTTTTCAATGCAAAGGAGAAGCTTATAATTATTAAAAAGGGTATTTTTGGAGATGGACAGGTAGGCTGTAGGGGAGGAGGTAGGCCTGTATTTTGAACTTAAAAACTCAAATGGGTTTTTGGGTTCAAAATGTGTATTTTTCCCTTATGCTGCTATCCTTTTATAATCCATAATTTTGGGGCCAAGTTGTCCAATAACTTGGCAAAGTGAAAACAGTATGAGTGTATGATGGTTTGGGAACATAGGTGTAGAAGCACAAATCGATGAAAGGATAGCAGCATATGGCAACTTAACTGTTTGTTTTTCCAAAGCAAATGAAGAGTGCATAATTATTAAAAAAGGGTATTTTTGGAGATGGACAGGCAGGCTGATGGGGAGGAGGTAGGCCTGTATTTTGAACTTAAAAACTCAAATGGGTTTTTGGGTTCAAATTATGTATTTTTCCCTTATGCTGCTATCCTTTTATAATCCATAATTTTTGGGCCAGGTAGTCTAATTACTTGGTGACATAATAACAGTATGAGTGCATGGTTTAGGAAAATAGATGCAGAAGGACAAATGGATGAAAGGATGGCCGCATCTGGCACCTTTACTGTTTGCTTTTTTTCAATGCAAAGGAGGAGCGTATAATTATTAAAAAGGGTATTTTTGGAGATGGACAGGCAGGCTGTAGGGGAGGAGGTAGAAAGAAAGAAAGAAGGGGCAGCGGCACCCATTGCCGGCGCCGATTCCCTGTTGCCTCCCCCATCCCCGGTTGTATAATTACCTGTTGCTGGGGTCGGGTCAGCGCTGCTTCAGGCCTCCGGAGTGCATCCCCTGCGTCAATGCTATGCGCTACATGGCGCGGCGCAATGACGAGTGACATCACTCGTCATTCGTCGCGCAACGCACAGCAATGATGTAGGGGACGCACACCGGAGGCCTGAAGCAGCGCGGACCCGACCCCGGCAACAGGTAATTATACAACTAGGGATGGGGGAGGCAACGGGGCAGCGCCGACGGCAATGGGTGCCGCTGCCCCTTATCTCCCCCTGGCTATCGGTGCAGCTGCCCCATTGCCGACACCGCTTCTCTCCCCCTGGCTATCGGCGCTGGCAATGGGACAGCGGACCGATAGCCAGGGGGAGAGAAGGGGCAGCGGCGCCGATAGCAGGGGGAGAGAAGCGGCGGTAGCAGGGCTCTAAACCCCAGGAAAGGCAGGGGGAGAGAAGCAGGCAGCGACGGCCTCTCTCCCCCTGCCTTTCCTGGGGGCTCTGTGGGGTGAGAAGCAGTGTATCGGGGTATACACATGCACACAAAGGCACCCTCATTTTATGAAGGATATTTGGGTAAAAAAATTATTTTGGCCAAATATCCTTGGTAAAATGAGGGTGTGTGTTATAGACGGATGCGTGGTACACCCCGATAAATACCGTAATGTTCCCTTATGCTGCTACCCTTTTATAATCCATAATTTTTGGGCCAGGTAGTCTAATTACTTGGCGACATGATAACAGTATGAGTGCATGGTTTGGGAAAATAGATGCAGAAGGACAAATGGATGAAAGGATGGCCGCATCTGGGAACTTTACTGTTTGCTTTTTTTCAATGCAAAGGAGGAGCGTATAATTATTAAAAAGGGTATTTTTGGAGATGGACAGGCAGGCTGTAGGGGAGGAGGTAGGCCTGTATTTTGAACTTAAAAACTCAAATGGGTTTTTGGGTTCAAAATGTGTATTTTTCCCTTATGCTGCTATCCTTTTATAATCCATAATTTTGGGGCCAGGTTGTCCGATAACTTGGCAAAGTGAAAACAGTATGAGTGTATGATGGTTACCCCTGCTATCGGCGCTGCTGCCCCTTCTCTCCCCCTGGCTATCAGTGCCGCTGCCCCATTGCCGGCGCCGATAGCCAGGGGGAGAGAAACGGTGCCGGCAATGGGGCAGCGGCGTCGACAGACAGGGGGAAAGAAGGGGCAGCGGCACCCATTGCCGGCGCCGCTGCCCCGTTGCCTCCCCCATCCCCGGTTGTATAATGACCTGTTGCTGGGGTCGGGTCAGCGCTGCTTCAGGCCTCCGGTGTGCATTCCCTGCGTCGTTGCTATGCTTTGCATGGCGCGGCGCAATGACGAGAGACGTCACTCGTCATTGCGTCTCGCAACGCATAGCAATGATGCAGGGGACGCACACCGGAGGCCTGAAGCAGCGCGGACCCGACCCCAGCAACAGGTAATTATACAACTAGGGATGGGGGAGGCAACGGGGCAGCGGCGCCGGCAATGGGTGCCGTTGCCCCTTTTCCCCCCCTGGCTATCGGTGCCGTTGCCCCATTGCCGGCGCCGCTTCTCTCCCCCTGGCTATCGGCGCTGGCAATGGGACAGCAGCACCGATAGCCAGGGGGAGAGAAGGGGCAGCGGCGCCGATAGCAGGGGGAGAGAAGAGGCGGTAGCAGGGCTCTAGACCCCAGGAAAGGCAGGGGGAGAGAAGCAGGCAGCGACGGCCTCTCTCCCCCTGCCTTTCCTGGGGGCTCTGTGGGGTGAGAAGCAGTGTATCGGGGTATACACATGCACACACACGCACCCTCATTTTATGAAGGATATTTGGGTAAAAAACTTTTTTTACCCAAATATCCTTGGTAAAATGAGGGTGCGTGTTATACGCAGGTGCGTGGTACACCCCGATAAATACGGTAAGTTTCCCTTGTGCTGCTACCCTTTTATAATCCATAATTTTTGGGCCAGGTAGTCTAATAACTTGGCGACATGATAACAGTATGAGTGCATGGTTTCGGAAAATAGGTGCAGAAGGACAAATGGATGAAAGGATGGCTGCATATGGCAACTTTACTGTTTGCTTTTTTTCAATGCAAAGGAGGAGCGTAAAATTATTAAAAAGGGTATATTTGGAGATGGACAGGCAGGCTGAAGGGGAGGACGTAGGCCTGTATTTTGAATGGGTTTTTGGGTTAAAAATGTGTATTTTTCCCTTATGCTGCTATCCTTTTAAAATCCATAATTTGGGGGCTAGGTAGTCCGATAACTTGTTAAAGTGAGAACAGTATGAGTGTATGATGGTTTTGGAACATAGGTGTTGAAGCATAATTCGATGAAAGGATGGCCGCATATGGCAAGTTTACTGTTTGATTTTTTTCAATGCAGTGGAGGAGCTTATAATTATTGAAAATGGTATTTTTGGAAATGGACAGGCAGGCTGTAGGGGAGGAGGTAGGCCTGTGTTTTGAACTTAAAAACTCAAATGGGTTTTTTGGGTTCAAAATGTGTATTTTTCCCTCATGCTGCTATCCTTTTATAATCCATAATTTTGGGGCCAGGTTGTACGATAACTTGGCAAAGTGAAAACAGTATGAGTGTATGATGGTTTGGGAACATAGGTGTAGAAGCACAAATCGATGAAAGGATAGCAGCATATGGCAACTTAACTGTTTGTTTTCCAAAGCAAACGAAGAGTGTATAATTATTAAAAAAGGTATTTTTGGAGATGGACAGGCAGACTGAAGGGGAGGAGGTAGGCCTGTATTTTGAACTTAAAAACTCAAATGGGTTTTTGGGTTCAAAACGTGTATTTTTCATTAATGCTGCTATCCTTTTATAATCCATAATTTTTGGACCAGGTAGTCTAATTACTTGGCGACATAATAACAGTATGAGTGCATGGTTTGGGAAAATAGATGCAGAAGGACAAATGGATGAAAGGATGGCCGCATCTGGCAACTTTACTGTTTGCTTTTTTTCAATGCAAAGGAGGAGCGTATAATTATTAAAAAGAGTATTTTTGGAGATGGACAGGCAGGCTGTAGGGGAGGAGGTAGAAAGAAAGAAAGAAGGGGCAGCGGCACCCATTGCAGGCGCCGCTGCCCCGTTGCCTCCCCCATCCCCGGTTGTATAATTACCTGTTGCTGGGGTCGGGTCAGCGCTGCTTCAGGCCTCCGTTGTGCATCCCCTGCGTCGTTGCTATGCACTGCATGGCGCGGTGCAATGACGAGTGACGTCACTCGTCATTGCGTCTCGCAACGCATAGCAATGATGCAGGGGACGCACACCGGAGGCCTGAAGCAGCGCGGACCCGACCCCGCCAACAGGTAATTATACAACTAGGGATGGGGGAGGCAACGGGGCAGCGGCGCCGGCAATGGGTGCCGCTGCCCCTTATCTCCCCCTGGCTATCGGTACCGCTGCCCCATTGCCGGCGCCTTTTCTCTCCCCCTGGCTATCGGCGCTGGTAATGGGACAGCGGCACCGATAGCCAGGGGGGAGAGAAGGGGCAGCGGCGCCGATAGCAGGGGGAGAGAAGCGGCGGTAGCAGGGCTCTAGACCGCAGGAAAGGCAGGGGGAGAGAAGCAGGCAGGGACGGCCTCTCTCCCCCTGCCTTTCCTGGGGGCTCTGTGGGTTGAGAAGCAGTGTATCGGGGTATACACATGCACACACACACCCTCATTTTATGAAGGATATTTGGGTAAAAACTTTTTTTACCCAAATATCCTTGGTAAAATGAGGGTGCGTGTTATAGGCCGGTGCGTTGTACACCCCGATAAATATGGTAATGTTCCCTTATGCTGCTACTCTTTTATAATACATAATTTTATGGCCAGGTAGTCTAATTACTTGGCGACATAATAACAGTATGAGTGCATGGTTTGGGAAAATAGATGCAGAAGGACAAATGGATGAAAGGATGGCCGCATCTGGGAACTTTACTGTTTGCTTTTTTTCAATGCAAAGGAGGAGCGTATAATTATTAAAAAGGGTATTTTTGGAGATGGACAGGCAGGCTGTAGGGGAGGAGGTAGGCCTGTATTTTGAACTTAAAAACTCAAATGGGTTTTTGGGTTCAAAATGTGTATTTTTCACTAATGCTGCTATCCTTTTATAATCCATAATTTTTGGACCAGGTAGTCTAATTACTTGGCGACATAATAACAGTATGAGTGCATGGTTTGGGAAAATAGATGCAGAAGGACAAATGGATGAAAGGATGGCCGCATCTAACAACTTTACTGTTTGCTTTTTTTCAATGCAAAGGAGGAGCGTATAATTATTAAAAAGGGTATTTTTGGAGATGGACAGGCAGGCTGTAGGGGAGGAGGTAGGCCTGTATTTTGAACTTAAAAACTCAAATGGGTTTTTGGGTTCAAAATTTGTATTTTTCCCTTATGCTGCTATCCTTTTATAATCCATAATTTTGGAGCCAGGTTGTCCGATAACTTGGCAAAGTGAAAACAGTATGATTGTATGATGGTTTGGGAACATAGGTGTAGAAGCACAAATCGATGAAAGGATAGCAGCATATGGCAACTTAACTGTTTGTTTTTCCCAAGCAAATGAAGAGTGCATAATTATTTTAAAAAAAGGGTATTTTTGAAGATGGACAGGCAGGCTGATGGGTAGGAGGTAGGCCTGTATTTTGAACTTAAAAACTCAAATGGGTTTTTGGATTCAAAATGTGTATTTTTCCCTTATGCTGCTATCCTTTTATAATCCATAATTTTGGGGCCAGGTTGTCCGATAACTTGGCAAAGTGAAAACAGTATGAGTGTATGATGGTTACCCCTGCTATCGGCGCTGCTGCCCCTTCTCTCCCCTTGGCTATCAGTGCCGCTGCCCCATTGCCGGCGCCGATAACCAGGGGGAGAGAAACGGCGCCGGCAATGGGGCAGCGGCGTCGACAGACAGGGGGAAAGAAGGGGCAGCGGCACCCATTGCCCCGTTGCCTCCCCCATCCCCGGTTGTATAATTACCTGTTGCTGGGGTCGGGTCAGCGCTGCTTCAGGCCTCCGGTGTGCATCCCCTGCGTCGTTGCTATGCGCTGCATGGCGCGGCGCAATGACGAGTGACGTCACTCGTCATTGCATCTCGCAACGCATAGCAATGATGCAGGGGACGCACACCGGAGGCCTGAAGCAGCGCGGACCCGACCCCGGCAAAAGGTAATTATACAACTAGGAATGGAGGAGGCAACGGGGCAGCGGCGCCGGCAATGGGTGTCGCTGCCCCCTATCTCCCCCTGGCTATCGGTGCCGCTGCCCCATTGCCGGCGCCGCTTCTCTCCCCCTGGCTATCGGCGCTGGCAATGGGACAGCGGCACCGATAGCCAGGGGGAGAGAAGGGGCAGCGGCGCCGATAGCAGGGGGAGAGAAGCGGCGGTAGCAGGGCTCTAGACCCCAGGAAAGGCAGGGGGAGAGAAGCAGGCAGCGACGGCCTCTCTCCCCCTGCCTTTCCTGGGGGCTCTGTGGGGTGAGAAGCAGTGTATCAGGGTATACACATGCACACACGCACCCTCATTTTATGAAGGATATTTGGGTAAAAAACTTTTTTTACCCAAATATCCTTGGTAAAATGAGGGTGCGTGTTATAGGCCGGTTCGTTGTACACCCCGATAAATACGGTAATGTTCCCTTATGCTGCTACCCTTTTATAATCCATAATTTTTGGCCAGGTAGTCTAATTTCTTGGCGACATAATAACAGTATGAGTGCATGGTTTGGGAAAATAGATGCAGAAGGACAAATGGATGAAAGGATGGCCGCATCTGGCAACTTTACTGTTTGCTTTTTTTCAATGCAAAGGAGGAGCGTATAATTATTAAAAAGGGTATTTTTGGAGATGGACAGGCAGGCTGTAGGGGAGGAGGTAGGCCTGTATTTTGAACTTAAAAACTCAAATGGGTTTTTGGGTTCAAAATGTGTATTTTTCCCTCATGCTGCTATCCTTTTATAATCCATAATTTTTGGGCCAGGTTGTCCGATAACTTGGCAAAGTGAAAACAGTATGAGTGTATGATGGTTTGGGAACATAGATGTAGAAGCACAAATCGATGAAAGGATAGCAGCATATGGCAACTTAACTGTTTGTTTTTCCAAAGCAAATGAAGAGTGCATAATTATTAAAAAAGGGTATTTTTGGAGATGGACAGCCAGGCTGATGGGGAGGAGGTAGGCCTGTATTTTGAACTTAAAAACTCAAATGGGTTTTTGGGTTCAAAATGTGTATTTTTCCCTTATGCTGCTATCCTTTTATAATCCATAATTTTGGGGCCAGGTTGTCCGATAACTTGGCAAAGTGAAAACAGTATGAGTGTATGATGGTTAACCCTGCTATCGGCGCTGCTGCCCCTTCTCTCCCCCTGGCTATCAGTGCCGCTGCCCCATTGCCGGCGCCGATAGCCAGGGGGAGAGAAACGGCGCCGGCAATGGGGCAGCGGCGTCGACAGACAGGGGGAAAGAAGGGGCAGCGGCACACATTGACGGCGCCGCTGCCCCGTTGCCTCCCCCATCCCCGGTTGTATAATTACCTGTTGCTGGGGTCGGGTCAGTGCTGCTTCAGGCCTCCGGTGTGCATCCCCTGCGTCGTTGCTATGCGCTGCATGGCGTGGCGCAATGACGAGTGACGTCACTCGTCATTGCGTCTTGCAACGCATAGCAATGATGCAGGATACGCACACCGGAGGCCTGAAGCAGCGCGGACCCGACCCCGGCAACAGGTAATTATACAACTAGGGATGTGGGAGGCAACGGGGCAGCGGCGCCGGCAATGGGTGCCGTTGCCCCTTATATCCCCCTGGCTATCGGTGCCGCTGCCCCATTGCCGGTGCCGCTTCTCTCCCCCTGGCTATCGGCGCTGGCAATGGGATAGTGGCACCGATAGCCAGGGGGAGAGAAGGGGCAGCGGCGCCGATAGCAGGAGGAATGAAGCGGCGGTAGCAGGGCTCTAGACCCCAGGAAAGGCAGGGGGAGAGAAGCAGGCAGCGACGGCCTCTCTCCCCCTGCTTTTCCTGGGGGCTCTGTGGGGTGAGAAGCAGTGTTTCGGGGTATACACATGCACACACGCGCACCCTCATTTTATGAAGGATATTTGGGTAAAAAACTTTTTTTACCCAAATATCCTTGGTAAAATGAGGGTGCGTGTTATAGGCCGGTGCGTGGTACACCCCGATAAATACGGTAATTTTCCCTCATGCTGCTACCCTTTTATAATCCATAATTTTTGGGCCAGGTAGTCTAATAACTTGGCGACATAATGAGTGCATGGTTTAGGAAAATAGATGCAGAAGGACAAATGGATGAAAGGATGGCCGCATCTGGGAACTTTACTGTTTGCTTTTTTTCAATGCAAAGGAGGAGCGTATAATTATTAAAAAGGGTATTTTTGGAGATGGACAGGCAGGCTGTAGGGGAGGAGGTAGGCCTGTATTTTGAACTTAAAAACTCAAATGGGTTTTTGGGTTCAAAATGTGTATTTTTCCCTTATGCTGCTATCCTTTTATAATCCATAATTTTGGGGCCAGGTTGTCCGATAACTTGGCAAAGTGAAAACAGCATGAGTGTATGATGGTTTGGGAACATAGGTGTAGAAGCACAAATCGATGAAAGGATAGCAGCATATGGCAACTTAACTGTTTGTTTTTCCAAAGCAAATGAAGAGTGCATAATTATTAAAAAAGGGTATTTTTGGAGATGGACAGGCAGGCTGAAGGGGAGGAGGTAGGCCTGTATTTTGAACTTAAAAACTCAAATGGGTTTTTGGGTTCAAAATGTGTATTTTTCCCTAATGCTGCCATCCTTTTATAATCCATAATTTTGGGGCCAGGTTGTCCGATAACTTGGCAGAGTGAAAACAGTATGAGTGTATGATGGTTACCCCTGCTATCGGCGCTGCTGCCCCTTCTCTCCCCCTGGCTATCAGTGCTGCTGCCCCATTGCCGGCGCCGATAGCCAGGGGGAGAGAAACGGCGCCGGCAATGGGGCAGCGGCGTCGACAGACAGGGGGAAAGAAGGGGCAGCGGCACCCATTGCCCCGTTTCCATCCCCATCCCCGGTCGTATAATTACCTGTTGCTGGGGTCGGGTCAGCGCTGCTTCAGGCCTCCGGTGTGCATTCCCTGCGTCGTTGCTATGCTTTGCATGGCGCGGCGCAATGACGAGAGACGTCACTCGTCATTGCGTCTCGCAACGCATAGCAATGATGCAGGGGACGCACACCGGAGGCCTGAAGCAGCGCGGACCCGACCCCGGCAACAGGTAATTATACAACTAGGGATGGGGGAGGCAACGGGGCAGCGGCGCCGGCAATGGGTGCCGCTGCCCCTTATCCCCCCCTGGCTATCGTTGCCGTTGCCCCATTGCCGGTTCCGCTTCTCTCCCCCTGGCTATCGGCGCTGGCAATGGGACAGCGGCACCGATAGCCAGGGGGAGAGAAGGGGCAGCGGCGCCGATAGTAGGGGGAGAGAAGCGGCGGTAGCAGGGCTCTAGACCCCAGGAAAGGCAGGGGGAGAGAAGCAGGCAGCGACGGCCTCTCTCCCCCTGCCTTTCCTGGGGGCTCTGTGGGGTGAGAAGCAGTGTATCGGGGTATACACATGCACACACACGCACCCTCATTTTATGAAGGATATTTGGGTAAAAAACTTTTTTTACCCAAATATCCTTGGTAAAATGAGGGTGCGTGTTATAGGCCGGTGCGTGGTACACCCCGATAAATACGGTAATTTTCCCTCATGCTGCTACCCTTTTATAATCCATAATTTTTGGGCCAGGTAGTCTAATAACTTGGCGACATAATGAGTGCATGGTTTGGGAAAATAGATGCAGAAGGACAAATGGATGAAAGGATGGCCGCATCTGGCAACTTTACTGTTTCCTTTTTTTCAATGCAAAGGAGGAGCGTATAATTATTAAAAAGGGTATTTTTGGAGATGGACAGGCAGGCTGTAGGGGAGGAGGTAGACCTGTATTTTGAACTTAAAAACTCAAATGGGTTTTTGGGTTCAAAATCTGTATTTTTCCCTTATGCTGCTATCCTTTTATAATCCATAATTTTGGGGCCAGGTTGTCCGATAACTTAGCAAAGTGAAAACAGTATGAGTGCATGGTTTGGGAACAAAGGTGTAGAAGCACAAATCGATGAAAGGATAGTTGCATATGGCAACTTAACTGTTTGTTTTTCCAAAGCAAAGAAGAGTGTATAATTATTAAAAAAGGTATCAGTATCTTTACAGTTCTCGGGTTTCCCGCGTGACTAGCGGCAGAATGTCTAAGAAAAGCGGTCTGAGTGTCGATGAAAAAAGAACGAAGATGATGGAAATATTTTTTGAAACTAAAGATGTATTCCAACTAAAGGATCTGGAGAAAATTGCCCCAAAGCAGAAGGGAGATGGACAGGCAGGCTGAAGGGGAGGAGGTAGGCCTGTATTTTAAACTTAATAACTCAAATGGGTTTTTGGGTTCAAAATGTGTATTTTTCCCTTATGCTGCTATCCTTTTATAATCCATAATTTGGGGCCAGGTTGTCCATTAACTTGGCAAAGTGAAAACAGTATGAGTGTATGATGGTTTCGGAACATAGGTGTAGTAGCACAGATCGATGAAAGGATAGCAGCATATGGCAACTTAACTGTTTATTAGTTTAACCAAAGCAAAAGAAGAGCGTATAATTGTTAAAAAAGGTATATTTGGAGATGGACAGGCAGGCTGTAGGGGAGGAGGTAGGCCTGTATTTTGAACGTAATAACTCAAATGGGTTTTTCGGTTCAAAATGTGTACCGTATTTATCGGCGTATAACACACATTTTTTAGGCTGAAATTTTTAGCCTAAAGTCTATCTGCGTGTTATACGCCGATAAGCCGCTGCAGTTCAGTGATTTAAAGCGGGCGCTTTAAATGATGGAATTGCAGCGGCTTTTGCAGGTGCAGAGACCCTGCTATCGGCGCCGCTGCCCCTTCTCTCCCCCTGGCTATCGGTGCCGCTGTCCCATTGCCGGCGCCGATAGCCAGGGGGAGAGAAGTGGTGCCGGCAATGAGGCAGCGGCGCCGACAGACAGGGGGAGAAAAGGGGCAGCGGCACCCATTGCCGGCGCCGCTGCATCGTTGCCTCCCCCATCCCCGGTTGTATAATTACCTGTTGCTGGGGTCGGGTCAGGGCTGCTTCAGGCCTCCGGTGTGCATAACCTGCGTCGTTGCTGCGCGTTGCATGGCGCGGCGCAATGACGAGTGACGTCACTCGTCATTGCGTCTCGCAGCGCATAGCAATGACGCAGGGGACACACACCGGAGGCCTGAAGCAGCGTGGACCTGACCCTGGAAACAGGTAATTACACAACCAGGGATGGGGAAGGCAACAGGGCAGCGGCGCCGGCAATGGGTGCCGCTGCCCCTTTTTTCCCCCTGGCTATCGGTGCCGCTGCCCCATTGCCGGCGCCGCTTCTCTCCCCTGGCTATCGGCGCAGGCAATGGGGCAGCGGCACCGATAGCCAGGGGGAGAGAAGGGGCAGCGGCGCCGATAGCAGGGGGAGAGAAGCGGCAGTAGCAGGGCTCTAGACCCCAGGAAAGGCAGGGGGAGAGAAGCGGGCAGCGACGGCCACTCTCCCCCTGCCTTTCCTGGGGGCTTCTGTGGGGTCAGAAACAGTGTATCGGGGTATACACAAGCACCCTCATTTTATGATGGATATTTGGGTAAAAAACTTTATTTTACCCAAATATCCTTGGTATAATGAGGGTGCGTGTTATAGGCCGGTGTGTGGTATACCCCGATAAATACGGTAATTTCCCCTTATGCTGCTACCCTTTTATAATCCATAATTTTTGGGCCAGGTAGTCTAATAACTTGGCGACATGATAACAGTATGAGTGCATAGTTTGGGAAAATAGGTGCAGAAGGACAAATGGATGAAAGGATGGCCGCATCTGGCCACTTTACTGTTTGCTTTTTTAAATGCAAAGGAGGAGCGTATAATTATTAAAAAGGTTATTTTTGGAGATGGACAGGCAGGCTGAAGGGGAGGAGGTAGGCCTGTATTTTGAACTTAAAAACTCAAATGGTTTTTGGGTTCAAAATGTGTATTTTACCCTTATGCTGCTATCCTTTGATAGTCTATAATTTTGGGGCCAGGTTGTCTGATAACTTGGCAAAATGAGAACAGTATGAGTGCATGGTTTGGGAAAATAGGTGCAGAAGGACCAATAGATGAAAGGATGGCTGCATGTGGCAACTTTACTGTTTGCTTTTTTTTCAATGCAAAGGAGGAGTGTATTATTATTATTAAAAAGGGTATATTTGGAGATGGACAGGCAGCTTGAAGGGGAGGACGTAGGCCTGTATTTTGAATGGGTTTTTCGGTTCAAAATGTGTATTTTTCCCTTATGCTGCTATCCTTCTATAATCTATAATTTTGGGCCAGGTTGTCCGATAACTTGGCAAAGTGAGAAGAGCATTAGTGTATCCCAACCTCATATCCTGTCCTCATATCCATCCTCTTATCACAACCTAATATCCTGTCCTCATATCCCGACCTCACATCCCATCCTCACATCTTGTCTTCATATCCCTACCTCATATCCAGACCTTATATCCCATCCTCTTATCCTGTCCTCATATCCCGACCTCATATCCTGTCTTCATATCCCATTCTCATATCCCGACCTCGTATGCCATCCTCATATGCTGTCCTCCTATCCAGACCTAATATCCCGTCCTCCTATCCCGACCTCATATCCTGTCCTCATATCCAATCCTCATATCCCGTCCTTATCTCCCATGCTCCTATCCCGTCCTCATATTTCATTCTCATATTTTGTCCTCATATCTCAACCTCATATCCCATCCTTATATCCTGTCCTCATATTCCCACCTCCTATCTTGACCTCATATCCCATTCTCATATCCCGTCCTCACATCCCATCCTCATATCCCGACCTCATATCCTGTCCTCATATCCCATCCTCATATCACAACCTCATATCCCGTCCTTATGTCCCATCCTCATATCCTGTCCTCATATGCTATCCTCATATCCCATCCTCATATGCTGACCTCATATCCCGTCCTTATGTCCCAACCTCATATCCCGTCCTCATATCCCGACTTCATATCCTGTCCTCATATCCCGACCTTATATGCTATCCTCATATCCCATCCTCAAATCCTGTCCTCATATCTCGACCTCCTATCCCGACCTCATATTCCATTCTCATATTCTGTCCTCATATCCCAACCTTATATCCCATCCTCATATCCTGTCCCCATTTCCCGTCTTTGTATCCCGACCTCATATACCATCCTTATATCCCATCCTCATACCCTGTCTTCATATGCCGACCTCATATCCCTTCCTTATGTCCCATCCTCATATCCTGTCCTCAGATGGGACTGATTTGTAATGAAGATATTGTAAGCTGAAAATAGAAGGGGACGTGGCTTTGTGGGACTGGGCGTGATTTGCAAGCCAGACCGATGCACAATAAGGGTAGATAATATAAGGAGTGGGGCTTAAAATGTGGGCTTGTCTATGTGAGATGGGGTATGGCTTGCAAGCCGGATTGACACATTCACCAGGAGATGCAGAACGGAGCTTGTGGAGTAAGGTACTGGAAGTTCCATATACTTGCATGGGACTTGAAACAAAAACCCATCTTTTATATAAGGGTGTATGTAAGGGTTAACTTAACTATCATATCTTTTTATTTGACATACAAGTAATATGTGTACCAGGTATTATTTAAATATCTTCAGCTGTACGGAAGTTATGTGGGAATACATTTGCCAATGATTTGCATGGGACTTTAATGCAGCCCATTTTCACCTCTAGGACGAAGCCCTTTTTTGCAAATCTGACCACTGTCACTTTAAACATTAATAACTCTGGAATGATTTTACTTATCATTCTGATTCTGAGATTGTTTTTTCGTGACATATTCTACTTTAGCATAGTGGTAAATTTTTGTGGTAACTTGCAACCTTTCTTGGTGAAAAATCCCCAAATTTGATGAAAAAAATTTAAATTTAGCATTTTTCTAACTTTGAAGCTCTCTGCTTGTAAGGAAAATCCGTGAGGGGTGTAGTTTCCAAAATGGGGTCACATGTGGGTGTGTTTTGTCAGAACCGCTGTAACAATCAGCCACCCCTGTGCAAATCGCCTCAAATGTACATGGCGCACTCTCCCTTCTGGGCCTTGTTGTGCGCCCCCAGAGCACTTTGTGCCCACATATGGGGTATCTGCGTATTCGGGAGAAATTGCGTTACAAATTTTGGGGGTCTTTTTTCCCTTTTACCTCTTGTGAAAATGAAAAGTATAGGGCAACACCAGCATGTCAGTGTAAAAAATTTATTTTTTTACACTAACATGCTGGTGTAGACCCCAACTTCACCTTTTCATAAGGGGTTAAAGAAGAAAAAGCCCCCCAAAATTTGTAAGGCAATTTCTCCCGAGTACGGCGATACCCCATATGTGTCCCAAAACTGTTGCCCTGAAATACGACAGGGCTCCAAAGTGAGAGAGCGCCATGCGCATTTGAGGCCTGAATTAGGGATTTGCATAGGGGTATTCTATGCCAATGATTCCAAAACAGGGTGCCTCCAGCTGTTGCAAAACTCCCAGCATGCCAGGACAGTCAATGGCTGTCCGGCAATACTGGGAGTTATTATTTTGCAACAGCTGGAGGCTCCGTTTTGGAAACAGTAGCGTACCAGACGTTTTTCATTTTTTGGGGGGAGGGGGGCTGTGTAGGGGTATGTGTATATGTAGTGTTTTTTACTTTTTATTTTAGGTTAGTGTTAGTGTAGTGTAGTGTTTTTAGGGTACAGTCACATGGGCAGAGGTTCACAGCAAGTTTGCCGCTGGAAGTTTGAGCTGCAGCGCAAAATTTGCGCCATCTCAAACTTGCAGCACTCACTGTAAACCTCCGCCCATGTGAGTGTACCCTGTACATTCACATTGGGGGGGGGGGGGGGGGGGGGTCAAACATCCAGCTGTTGCAAACTCCCCCTTTGGCTGTCCGTGCCTGCTGGGAGTTGTAGTTTTGCAACAGCTGGAGGAACGCTGGTTTGGAAACACTAAGTTAAGTAATAAACTTTCAAGTGTTTTGCAACTAAACTTAGTGTTTCCAAACCAGTGTGCCTCCAGCTGTTGCAAAACTACAACTCCCAGCATGCATGGTCTGTTAGTGCATGCTGGAAGTTATAGTTTTGCAACAATTGCAACAGCTGGAGGCACTGAGGTAGGAAACGGACAATGTTTCCCAACTAGTGTGCCTCCAGTTGTTGCAAAACTACAACTCCCAGCATGCCCAGACTGCCCAGGCATGCTGGAAGTTGTAGTTCGGCAATATCTGAAGGATCAGATGTTGCCGAACTACAACTTCCAGCATGCTTGGGCAGTCTGGGCATGCTGGGAGTTGTAGTTTTGCAACATCTGGAGGTCCACAGTTTGGAGACCACTGTATAATGGTCTCCAATCTGTGCTCTTCCAGATGTTAGAGAACTACAACTCCCAGCATGCCTGGACAGACTGAGCATGCTGAGATTTGTAGTTTTGCAACATCTGGAAGAGCACAGATTGGAGACCATTATACAGTGGTCTCCAAACTGTGGACCTCCAGATGTTGCAAAACTACAACTCCCAGCATGCCCAGAAAGCCAAAGGCTGTCTGGGCATGCTGGGAGTTGCAGTTTTGAAACTCTCAGAGGCAGCAGTGAGATCGCTTTACGGCGATCTCACTGCTGCCAATGAAGATGCCGCCCTGCTGCCGGAAACTCACCTCCAGGACGCAGCGCAGCCAGGACC
Organism: Hyla sarda; assembly: GCF_029499605.1. Taxonomy (NCBI): domain Eukaryota; kingdom Metazoa; phylum Chordata; class Amphibia; order Anura; family Hylidae; genus Hyla; species Hyla sarda. Next base: position 173,577 of record NW_026609289.1, read on the forward strand.
GCATGGAGGACGCCGGGACCGCCGGGACCGCTCGGGACACCGCTCGGACGGGTAAGTGACGCCGGGGGACGGGTCAGGGACACTTAGCAGAGCGGTGTGTGTCCCGATCCCCGTGATCGGGACTCACACACCGCGCTGCTAAGTATTTTCATAGCGAAACGCTTCTATCAGCTAGTCAGATTTGACCAGCTGATAGCAGCTATCGCTGGGGGGGGGGGGGGTGGGGGATGAAACCCCCCGTGGTCGCACGGTAAGATGGCTGGCTATCAGTGATAGCCACCATCTTTCCAGGCGCTGCGGGGTGCCGCGAGTAGCGGCAGTAATGTTCATGACGTACCTGTATGTCATGGGTCGGGAACACCTTGCCACCCATGACGTACAGGTATGTCATAGGTCGGGAAGGGGTTAAAGTCCCATACAAGTCTATGGAAAATATATGTTACTGCATAACTTTCCAAAATGGCTTGAGATATTTCGATAATACTTGGTCACGTGTTACTTTTATGACCACTTAAACTATAGGATAGTTAATTTATCCCTTAACTACCCCCATTTGTCAGGGTCGGGGTTTTTGTTTAAAGTCCCATGCAAATCATTGGGAAATGTATGTTCCGACATAACTTCCGTACAGCTGGAGATATTTCAATAATACCTGGTACACATATTACTTATATGTCAAATGAAAAGATATGATAGTTAAATTAACCCTTACATACACCCTTTTTTTTTTAAATAAAAGATGGGTTTTTGTTTTAAGACCCATTCAAGTATATGGGACTTCCAGTACCTTACTCCACAAGCTCCGTTCTGCATCTCCTGGTGAATGTGTCAATCTGGCTTGCAAGCCATACCCCATCTCACATAGACAAGCCCACATTTTAAGCCCCACTCCTTATATTATCTACCCTTTTATGTGCATCGGTCTGGATTGCAAATCATGCCCAGTCCCACAAAGCCATGTCCCCTTCTATTTTCAGCTTACAATATCTTCATCACAAATCAGTCCCATCTGAGGATAGGATATGAGGATGGGATATAAGGTCAGGATATGAGGATGGGATATGAGGTCAAGATAGGAGGTGGGAATATGAGGACAGGATATAAGGATGGGATATGAGGTTGAGATATGAGGACAGAATATGAGAATGAAATATGAGGACGGGATAGGAGGATGGGACATAAGGACGGGATATGAGGTTGTGATATGAGGATGGGATATGAGGACTGGATTGGAGGACGGTATATTAGGTCTGGATAGGAGGACAGCATATGAGGATGGCCTATGAGGTCGGGATATGAGAATGGGATATGAGGACAGGATATGAGGTCGGGATATGAGGACAGGATAAGAGGAGGGGATATAAGGTCGGGATATGAGGTAGGGATATGAGGACAAGATGTGAGGACGGGATGTGAGGTCGGGATATGAGGACAGGATATTAGGTCGTGATAAGAGGATGGATATGAGGACAGAATATGAGGTTGGGATACACTAATACTGTTCTCACTTTGCCAAGTTATCGGAACAACCTGGCCCCAAAATGATGGATTATAAAAGGATAGCAGCATAAGGGAAAAATACACATTTTGAACCCAAAAACTAGGAATCGACCGATATCGTTTTTTTAGGGCCGATACCGATAATCGGTGGAGGTTAGGGCCGATACCAGAATATCGGTATAAGTTATTGGCTATTTATCCCCCCTCGACACCGCTGCAGGTCATTGATTTAAAGCGGGCGCTTTAAATCAATGCACTGCAGTGGCTTTTGCGGTGCCATAGGCCGCCGCCACCCGCTTCTCTCCCCCTACCTGTCAGGGTGGTCCGGGCCATCCATCCTTCCTGTAGTGTCCGGTGTGAGGTGGTTTTTTGCGCCCCCGTAGATCCATGCGTCCGCTCCTCCCCCAGCTGTCCAAACATTTCCGAAGCTAGAACTGGGGGAGGGCAGAGCAAGGGGAGGGAGGAGGTTTACGCCCCCTCCCTCATCTCCCCTCACTGAGCTTGGCTGGACGCAGATCTCTACGGCACGCCCCCTCCCTGAGTACATAGATCTCCACGGCAGGTCCCCTCCCTCATCTCCCCTCCCTGAGGACGTAAATCTCCACGGCAGGTCCCCTCCCTCATCTCCCCGAGCTGAGGACGTAGAGCAGTGCTCCCAATGTGCTCTATGTGTAAAGGGGGACATGCTGCATGGGCTAAAGGGGGACATACTGCACGGGCTAAAGGGGGATATACTGCATGGGCTAAAGGGGACATACTGTATGGGCTAAAGGGGACATACTGTATGGGCTAAAGGGGGACATACTGCATGGGCTAAAGGGGACATACTGCATGGGCTAAAGGGGACATACTGCATGGGCTAAAGGGGACATACTGTATGGGCTAAAGGGGGACATACTGTTCAGGCTAAATGTTCCCCTTTAGCCCGTGCAGTATGTCCCCTTTTAGCCCATACAGTATGTCCCCCTTTAGCCCATACTGTATGTCCCCCTTTAGCCCGTACAGTATGTCCCCCTTTAGCCCATACAGTATGTCCCCCTTTAGCCCATACAGTATGTCCCCCTTTAGCCCGTACAGTATGTCCCCCTTTAGCCCATACAGTATGTCCCCCTTTAGCCCGTACAGTATGTCCCCCTTTAGCCCGTGCAGTATGTCCCCCTTTAGCCCATACAGTATGTCCCCCTTTACACATAGAGCTCATTGGGAGCACTGCTCTATGTCCTCAGCTCGGGGAGATGAGAGAGGGGACCTGCCGTGGAGATTTACGTCCTCAGGGAGGGAAGATGAGGGAGGGGACCTGCCGTGGAGATCTATGTCCTCAGGGAGGGGGCGTGCCGTAGAGATCTGCGCCCAGCCGAGCTCAGGGAGTTGAGGGAGGGGGAGTGAACCTCCTCCCTCCCCTTGCTCTGCCCTCCCCCAGTTCTAGCTTCGGAAATGTTCGGAGAGCTGGGGGAGGAGTGGACGCATCGATCTACGGGGGCGCAAAAAACCACCTCACACCGGCGGCATTCCGGGTGGAGGGTGAACCGGTCCGGGCTGTCCTTCTCCGGCGGTCATCTTCTCCACTTCGGGCAGGCTCCGGCCTAGTACGCTGCATAGACGCCGCTGCGCAGTGACGCCCGTGCGCAGCGACGCACCTGACTTCACGGCGTAGCGGCGTCTATGCAGCTACTAGGCCGGAGCCTGCCCGGAGTGGAGAAGATGACCGCCGGAGAAGAAGGACAGCCCGGACCAGTTCACCCTTCACCCGGAACGCCCCCGGACACTACAGGAACGATGGTTGGCCCGGACCACCACCATTACAGGTAAGTTGAATTTTTTTAATTGACTCGGAGGGTGGGGGAGGGGCCCGACCAGTATAGCGGTATGGGCTAAAATCCATACCGGTATACCGCCCAGCATCACGGTGGGGGTGAGACGTGGTGCGGTGGGTCGGGGGGTGGTCGCGGTGCGGTGGGTCGGGGGGGCATTTGCTGTGCGGCGGGTCGGGGGGGGGTGGTGGTCGCGGTGCGGTTGGGGCGGCGCGGGGGTGGGGCATTATCGGCTTATCGGCAAGGTATCGGCAAAATCGTGATTATCGGCCGATAATATCGGCCATACCGATAATCGGTCGATCCCTACCAAAAACCCATTCAAAATACAGGCCTACGTCCTCCCATCAACCTGCCTGTCCATCTCCAAATATACCCTTTTTAATAATAATAATACGCTCCTCCTTTGCATTGAAAAAAAGCAAACAGTAAAGTTGCCACATGCAGCCATCCTTTCATCCATTTGTCCTTCTCCACCTATTTTCCCAAAACATGCACTCATACTGTTCTCATTTTGTCAAGTTATCGGACAACCTGGCCCCAAAATTATGGACTATCAAAGGATAGCAGCATAAGGGAAAAATACACATTTTGAACCCAAAAACCCATTTGAGTTTTTAAGTTCAAAATACAGGCCTACCTCCTCCCCTACAGCCTGCCTGTCCATCTCCAAAAATAGCCTTTTAACAATTATATTCTCCTCTTTAGCTTTGAAAAAAAGCAAACAGTAAAGTTGCCATATGCTGCTATCCTTTCATCCATTTGTCCTCTTACACCTATTTTCCCAAACCATCATACACTCATACTGTTATCTTGTCGCCAAGTTATCGTACTACCTGGCCCAAAAATGATGGATTATAAGAGGGTAGCAGCATAAGGGAAAATTACACATTTTCAAACCGAAAAACCCATGAGGGTTTTCAGGTTCATAATGCAGGTCAGTAAAGTTGCCATATGCTGCCATCCTTTCATTTATTTGTCGGCACTGGTTTAACCAGTTGAAGACGTAGGGTGTACAGGTACGCTCCCATTCCTGGAAATGTCCACTAACCCCACAATGAGTAAAGCGGTGAATGCGTTCCATTCATTACAGGAAAAATTGTGTCTATATTCCCGCAAGATTGTCAACGCGACCTGGCTGATTACCATGGCAACAGAAAGCCGGTGGATAGCTTCCTATCTTCTCAGTATGGAAGCCTGTAAGGTCCAGTCCTAGCCTGAATTGTACAGGTGAACTGTCATAGCAGTTATACTATACTGCAGTTAAGTTGTACTGCAGTATAGTTTAACCCCTTGAGGACTGAGCCCTTTTTCACCTTAAGGACTCGGCCATTTTTTGCAAATCTGACCACTGTCACTTTAAACTTTAATAACTATGGAATGCTTTTAGTTATCATTCTGATTCCGAGATTGTTTTTTCGTGACATATTCTACTTTAACGTAGTGGTAAAAATTTTTGGTAACTTGCATCCTTTCTTGGTGAAAAATCCCAAAATTTCATGAAAAATTAGAAAATTTTGCATTTTTCTAACTTTGAAGCTCTCTGCTTGTAAGGAAAATGGATATTCCAAATAATTTTTTTTTTATTCACATATACAATATGTCTACTTTATATTTGCATCATAAAATTGATGAGTTTTTACTTTTGGAAGACACCAGAGGGCTTCAAAGTTCAGCAGCAATTTTAAAATTTTTCACAAAATTTTGAAACTCGCTTTTTTTCAGGGACCAGTTCAGGTTTGAAGTGGATTTGAAGGGTCTTCATATTAGAAATACCCCATAAATGACCCCATTATAAAAACTGCACCCCCCAAAGTATTCAAAATGACATTCAGTCAGCGTTTTAACCCTTTACGGGTTTCACAGGAATAGCAGCAAAGTGAAGGAGAAAATTCACAATCTTCATTTTTTACACTCGCATGTTCTTGTAGACCCAATTTTTGAATTTTTGCAAGGGGTAAAAAGGAGAAAATTTTTACTTGTATTTGAAACCCAATTTCTCTCGAGTAAGCACATACCTCATATGTCTATGTAAAGTGTTCGGTGGGCGCAGTAGAGGGCTCAGAAGGGAAGGAGCGTCAAATGGTTTTTGGGGGGCATGTCACATTTAGGAAGCCCCTATGGTGCCAGAACAGCAAAAACCCCCACATGGCATACCATTTTGGAAACTAGACCCCTCGGGGAACGTAACAAGGGGTAATGTGAACCTTAATACCCCACAGGTGATTCACGACTTTTGCATATGTAAAAAAAAAAAAAATTTTTTTACCTAAAATGCTTGGTTTCCCTAAAGTTTTACATTTTTAAAAAGGGTAATAGCAGAAAATACCCCCCAAAATTTGAAGCCCAATTTCTCCCGATTCAGAAAACACCCCATATGGGGGTGAAAAGTGCTCTGCTGGCGCACTACAGGTCTCAGAAGAGAAGGAGTCACATTTGACTTTTTGAAGGCAAATTTTGCTCTGGGGGCATGCCGCATTTAGGAAGCCCCTATGGTGCCAGGACCGCAAAAAAAGCCCACATGGCATACCATTTTGGAAACTAGAGCCCTCGGGGAATGTAACAAGGGGTTAAGCGAACCTTAATACCCCACAGGCGTTTCACAACTATTGCATATGTAAAAAAAATAAAAAAATTTTACCTAAAATGCTTCTTTTCCCAAAAACTTTACATTTTTAAAAAGGGTAAAAGCAGAAAATACCCCCCAAAATTTGAAGCCCAATTTCTCCCGAGTACGGCGATACCCCATATGTGACCCTTAACTGTTGCCTTGAAATACGACAGGGCTCCAAAGTGAGAGCGCCATGCGCATTTGAGGCCTAAATTAGGGATTGCATAGGGGTGGACATAGGGGTATTCTACGCCAGTGATTCCCAAACAGGGTGCCTCCAGCTGTTGCAAAACTCCCAGCATGCCTGGACAGTCAACGGCTGTCCGGCAATACTGGGAGTTGTTGTTTTGCAACAGCTGGAGGCTCCGTTTTGGAAACCGTGGCGTACCAGACGTTTTTCATTTTTATTGGGGAGGGGAGGGGGGCTGTGTAGGGGTATGTGTATATGTAGTGTTTTTTTACTTTTTATTTTATTTTTTGTGGTAGTGTAGTGTAGTGTTTTTAGGGTACAGTCGCACGGGCGGGGGTTCACAGTAGTTTCTCGCTGGCAGTTTGAGCTGTTGCAGAAAATTTGCTGCAGCTCAAACTTGCAGCCCGATACTTACTGTAAGCCTCCGCCCATGTGAGTGTACCCTGTACATTCACATTGGGGGGGACATCCAGCTGTTGCAAAACTACAACTCCCAGCATGCGCTGACAGACTGTACATGCTGAGAGTTTTAGTTTTGCAACAGCTGTAGGCACACTGGTTATGTATCACGGAATTTGTGACCTTACTCAGTGTTTCAAAACCAGTGTGCCTCCAGCTGTTGCAAAACTACAACTCCCAGCATGTACGGTGCATGGTGTAAGGTGACTGCTGGGAGTTGTAGTTTGCAACAGCAGGAGGCACACCGGTCGTGAAACACTGAGTTAGGTAAAAAAAAAACTCTAAGTTTCACAACCAGTGTGCCTTCAGCTGTTGAAAACTACAACTCTCAGCAGTCACCGACAGTCAACGGGCATGCTGGGAGTTGTAGTTATGCAACCAGCAGATGCACCACTACAACTCCCAGCATGCACTTTAGCTGTTTGTGCAAGCTGGGAGTTGTAGTTTATACAACAGCTGAAGGTACACTTTTCCATAGAAAAAATGTGCCTCCAGCTGTTGCAAAACCATAAGTCCCAGCATGCCCATAAGGGAATGCTGGGAGTTGTGGTGGTCTGCCTCCTGCTGTTGCATAACTACAGCTCCCAGCATGCCCTTTTTGCATGCTGGGAGCTGTTGCTAAGCAACAGCAGGAGGCTGTAACTCACCTCCTGCTGCTGCTTCATCACAGGATTGTCCCTCGCCGCCGCCGTCGCTCCTGGGGCCCCGATCCCAACAGGGGCGCCGGGGATCGGGGTCCCCAGCACCTGGGGTGCACGTCGCGCACCCGCTCACGTCCTCCGGAAGAGGGGCGGAGCGGGTGCGAGAGTGACACCCGCAGCAGGCGCCCTGATTGGTCGGCCGGTAATCCGGCCGACGAATCAGGGCGATCGTGAGGTGGCACCAGTGCCACCTCACCCCTGCACTCTCTGGCTGTTCGGGGCCGTCAGAGACGGCCCCGAACAGCCAGTAATTCCGGGTCACCGGGTCACTGGAGACCCGATTGACCCGGAATCGCCGCAGATCGCTGGACTGAATTGTCCAGCGATCTGCGGCGATCGCCAACATGGGGGGGCATAATGACCCCCCTGGGCAATATGCCGGGATGCCTGCTGAACGATTTCAGCAGGCATCCGGCTCCGGTCCCCAACCGGCTAGCGGTGGGGACCGAAATTCCCACGGGCGTATGGATACGCCCTGCGTCCTTAAGGACTCGGGATGCAGGGCGTATCCATACGCCCTGCGTCCTTAAGAGGTTAACAGGTAAAAAGTGTGAAAATAAAATGTTTTTCAATAAAAAGTGTAAAAAACTATATAAATGTCCCTTTTCTAATAAAGCCCTGTATTATAAAATAATAATTAAATAAAGTTATTTATCCCGCACAGTTAACACTATTAAAAAAAAGAAAAACCCTACATAAAAAGACTCTCTCCTAGGACTGTATCCACCTTTTCCAGCCCACCGGAGCACCTGAAAGCTATGCTAATTTATGCAGGCTAAAGTCAGCACCTGAAAGCTGAACTAATTCATGCAGGCTAAAGTCAGCAACTGCCGAGCTGAGGAGTTTGTGACGAATGAAATCACTGTAAGTTCGCTCATCTCTACACATGATTTAATAAGGTAAAAAAACGTTCACCTACACCACTCTTGATGAATACCCCCCAGTAAATAGACCCAGAAGGGCATGACTCTGTTCATTATGTAAGAAAAGAATTACAAAACGGGCAGCGCTCATCCAAACAGTCAATAATGCCATTTATGTAGTAGAACTCACCTGGTGTATATGGAGGGACACAGTTGACACGACACCTGTTGAGCCAAGACAATGTATGTAGGCACTCCCTTCTCCAATTTCCCCAAATAGCAGGGGAGTGAAAGATATGGTAGGAAAAGAGTATGAAAAGGGGGGAGGTGTAGAATGCATTTGACTGATTTCACATTGGGACTAACCGGCAGGCATCAGCGGAAGTAAGGAGGCGGCAAAGGAGCAGCGGTGGAGGCAGCCGTGAAGATCAGTGGTAAGTGATCTTCACTGCTGCCTTCTAGGAGTTGCCAAACTACAACTTCCAGCATGCCCAGAAAGCCAAAGGATGTCTGGGCATGCTGGAAGTTGTAGTTTTGCAACATCTGGAGGGCCACAGTTTGGAGACCACCATACAGTGGTGCCCAAGCTGTAGTCCTACAGATGTTGCAAAACTACCACTCCAAGCATGCCCAGACATGCTGGGAGTTATAGTTCTGTAACATCTGGCCCTTCAGATGTTGCAGAACTACAGCTTCCAGCATGCCTGGACAGTCTCACTACTTATATATACCGGCAGGGGGTATATATTTATTAATGCGCCGGCGGGGGGTATATATTTATTAATGCGCCGGCGGGGGGTATATATTTATTAAATGCGCCGGCGGGGGGTATATATTTATTAATGCGCCGGCGGGGGGTACATATGTATAAATGTGCCGGCAAGGGAATTTATGTATAAATGTGCCGGGGGGGTATATATGTATAAATGCGCCGGCGGGGGTCATATCTTTATTAATGTGCTGCAGGGGGCATATTATAAATGCACTGGGGGGCTAGATATATAGGCTATATGTCTGCCCCCCCCCCCCCTGTAGCACTATATATATCTTGCCCCCACAGCGCTTTTAATATAGATATGGCCCCCTGCTACTCACAATGGTAATTTTTAAATCTCTCGCTGCGAGCCCTGAATGGCCCCTCGGTATCGGCCGCAGGGTTGCAGAGTGCTATCAATCCCTCAGCCCCTGTACTACAACCCCATCATGGAACAGACTCTGTTCCATGATGGGGTAGTAGTACAAACACTAATGTAGCCTCCCCAGCTGTCTGCAGACTCCCGCAGCCAGGGAATTACTACTCCGATCATGGAAATAAGTCTGTTCCATAATGGGAGTAGTAGTAGTCCCTCAGCACTGCAGGAGTCTGCTGATGTCACCTCAGAAATAACGGATATTATAAACCAGGTGCAAACGGATGACATAAAGGCTCATCCGTTTGCCATAGACTTCAATGTTAAAAATAACGGCCGTTAATTTATCCGTTTCTTGTGACAGAAGAAAAATTAGTGCATGTGCCGTTAATTCTTCCATCACAATTAACGTCCGCTAGTCATGACGGACTATAATGGGTCATAACGGATAATCAAAAAATCCCGTAGACTTTAATGGGATTTTGTAATGGACGTTTAACATCCTTTTTTAAAGCTTTTCTAACGGACGTTTATAACTGATGAATTTTTATAGTGTGAAAGCAGCCTTAGTGTTAGCCCCAAAAACAGCTAGCGCTGACCTCCAAATATTACCCTGGTACCCATCGCCCCAGGGGTGCCGAGAAGCGACGGTACCAAAAGGGCCAGATCGTCAAACATGGCGCTCCTGGGCCTAGGCAATAACAGGCTGACATATCTTAGGCTGGGCAGGACCAATAATAATGGTCCTCGCCCACCCTGGTAATGTCAGGCTGTTGCTGCTTGGTTGGTATCTGGCTAATTTATTTATATTGGGGGGGGGGGGAACTGAATTGCTAAACAATTTCATACATGTGAAGACAAGACCTACATAAAGGACTTGAAGGAGAAGGGGGCGGGGAAGGAACATAAAAGATACCAAAACTGAAGAGTGCATCAAAAATGCCAACAAATAATAATGAATTTTGGTCCACAATGAAATAAAATAAAGTACCCGCCGCGCCACCCCCCGACCCGCCGCACCGCACCCCCCACCGTGATGCTGGGCGGTATACCGGTATGGATTTTTGCCCATACCGCTATACTGGTCGGGCCCCTCCCCCACCCTCCGAGTCAATAAAAAAATTTAACTTAATGGAGGTGGTCCGGGCCATCCATCCTTCCTGTAGTGTCCGGGGGCATTCCGGGTGAAGAGTGAACCGGTCCGGGCTGTCCTTCTTCTCCGGCGGTTATCTTCTCCACTCCGGGCAGGCTCCGGACTAGTACACTGCATAGACGCCGCTACGCCGTGACGTCAGGTGCGTCGCTGTGCACGGGCGTCACTGCGCAGCGGCGTCTATGCAGCGTACTAGGCCAGAGCCTGCCAGGAGTGGAGAAGATGACCGCCGGAGAAGGACAGCCCGGACCGGTTCACCCTCCACCCGGAACGCCCCCGGACACTACAGGAAGGAAGAATGGATGGCCCGGACCACCCTGACAGGTAGGGGGAGAGAAGCGGGTGGCGGCGGCGGCCTATGGCCCCGCAAAAGCCACTGCAGATCATTGATTTAATGCGCCCGCTTTAAATCAATGATCTGCAGCGGTGTCGCAGGGGGTAAATAGCCGATAACTTATACCGGAATATCGGTATAAGTTATCGGCTATGGGCCCTAACCTGCACCGATTATCGGTATCGGCCCTAAAAAAACGATATCGGTCGATCCCTAGTACCTAGCTTGAACCTCTTATATGGTATTAAAAAAACGATCATATACCAATGGTAAATGTATGGCAATTTAGTGTAGTACTATTTGCTGCATACTTTATTTCCCTCATTTGATGCCCTCTTTTTTCCCAATTTAGTGTAGTGTAGAGTACTGTTGTGTAAAAAGCAAAATAATATATTCTACAATCAGATATCAAAAACAAATGTTCACACAATGGAATTCCACACGGAGCATTGATATTAATGGGATTCTGCTGCATGGTTTACACAGCGGAATTTCCACTGCAGATGCTTCTGCTGCACAAATCCTGATTTTGCAGTCTGCAAAAAATGGGCGTGTCTATTCTTTCTGCAGAGTCTGCACAGAAATGCATTGCTATCTAGGAGATGCAGCATTTCCGAGCAGTCCTAGCGCTGGCTTGTTCTGCCAGCGTTCCGCTGTCGGGGAAATGTCTGCACAGAATTTTTCCATGTGGACATTGCCTGTGTGAAAGTAGCCTTATGGTATGATGAAATTAGGGAGGTATTATCTTACAGAGTAATTAAAAAGTATGTAATATGGTATTATATGGTAAAAGATGATAATATGCACGCTCATATGGAGCGTGCGTGCATATGCCATAATTAACAAAAACAGAGTATATTCATGGTAAATATATATAAATATATATATATATATATATATATATATATATATATATATATATATATATATATGAAACTCAATGTGTGTGTGTGTGTATGTATGTATGTTCCAGCATCACCAAATGGCTAAAAATATTAAAATGAAACTTGGTATACATGTTACTTGTATGTCAACAACAAACATAGGATAGGTAATTTAGGTTTTTGTTTAAAGTCCCATACAAGTCTATGAGAATTACGGTATATGTTACTGCATAACTTCCAGCTGGAGATATTTTGATGATACTTGGTCACATGTTACTTTGTTCACAAAAAATATAGGATAGTTAATTTAACCCTAACCTACCCTTATTGAGAGGGTCAGGGTTTTTGTTTAACCCCTTAAGGACACAGGGTTTTTCCATTTATGCACTTTCGTTTTTTCCTCATCACCTTCTAAAAACCAATTTTGCACATACAGACCCATATGAGGGCTTTTTTTTTGCGCCACCAAATGCAATTTATAATGACATCAATCACTTCACCACAACATTTTTGACGAAACCACAAAAAAAAAAATATTTGTGGGGCAATATTGAAAAACAAAAAAGCAATTTTTGATAATTTTGTGGGCTTCCGATTCTATGTAGTGCACTTTTCGTTAAAAATGACACCATTGGGGAGATTTATCAAAACCTGTGCAGAGGAAAAGTTGCTGAGTTGCCCATAGCAACCAATCAGATCCCTTCTTTCATTTTGCAGAGGGCTTGTTAAAAATGAAACAAGAAATCTGATACGGGTACGCAAAGTGCAATTTTGGACTTTTGAATTTTTTTACGTGTACGCCAAGCATATCAAACCCAAAGGTTAACATGGGCCAAAAAAAACAAGGTTTAAGTTTATGTGGGCCGCATCAAAAAAAAAAAAATGTAACTTTACTATATGTATCAAGACCCCAACCCCCCTGTACAATAACCCAACCCCCCCTGCACAAGACCCCATGCCCTCCCTGCACAACACCCCATGTCCCCTGTGCACAACAAGCCATGCCCCCCTGCACAAGACCTCATGCCCCCCTACACAAGATCCCATGCCCCCTTTGCACAAGATCCCATGCCCACCCTACACAAGACCCCATGCCTCCATGCACAACACCTCATGACCCCTTCACATGACCCCATGACCCCTTCACATGACCCCATGCCCCTTTTGTACAACACTCCATGCCCCTTTGCACAAGACCCCATGCCTCCCTGCACAAAAACCCATGCCCTCCTTTGCACAAGACCCCATGCTCACCCTACACAAGACCCCAGCCCCCCTGCAAAACACCCCAGGACCCCCTTCACAAGACCCCATGACCCCCCTTCACAAGACTCCATGCCCCTTTGCACAAGACCCCATGCCCTTCCTTCACAAGACCCCAGGCCCCTTTTGGACAACACCCCATGCCCCTTTTGCCCCCATGACCCCCCTGCACAAGACCCCATTCCCTGTTTAAAAAATAAATAAATCAAACAACAATATTAGCATTAATATTTACTTTTCTCACCTTGTCAATCTGGTGTCCTGTGTCTATAGCCGCAATGGTGCCGTCCGCAGCATGTGTCAGAACTCCTTTAAGGAGCAGCCTGATGACGTCACATCAGGACATGACGTTGACCTCTGCGCACCTCCATCCTCTCCTGGACCGCCTCCAACAGCTCCTTGACTGCCTCTGACAGCCTCCATCCTCTTCTGGACCGCTTGTCAGCTACTGGACTGCCTCCAACTTCTCTTGGACTGCCTCCACCATCCTTCAACCGCTCCTGGACAGCCTCTGACTTTTTTATTTTATCTCTGCCCGTTTCCAGGTAACCAGAGCAATGAATATCTTTGCCGGGCCAGAAAGATATTCATTGTGGGCCGCATGTTTGACACCCATGGTGTATGCTATTGATTGTGAAGTTTAATTAACATTATGTTTTATAGTTCGGACATTTACACACGCGGTAATACCACATATGTTTATTTTTATTATGTTTACGTATTTCTTATATGGAATTTTGGAAAAGGGGGTGATTCAAACTTTTAATATTGAAGTGGTTAATGGGTGTTTTTTAAAACTTTTTTTTTTTTTTTTTACACTTTTAGTCCCCTTAGGGGACTTTTAGGAGGAATCGGTAGATTCCTCATACAGATCAATGTGGTTTAGCCAGGCTATATCAATCACAGAAGAAGAAGAAGAAAACAGAATGCTCCAATGTGTAGAACGATTTGACGGTAAAAAAAGGGGGGGACCCTTTAATGAAAGGACTCACCAGATATAGTTGTGCTAGGATAGAGGCACAACAATCCGATGTGGACTGCAGCTATATCCCGCCCAGGCAACAGCGTGGGAATAAGAACGGCAGAGTTTTCACACCAGCCAGGTGTGAGGGGATGAGGGATAGATGATAGCGCTGTCCACAAGCTAAGTATGGGTAACTTTTATTCACATGTAACACGTTTCAAGGACGCTCCGTCCTTTTCCTCAGACATGCTAAATATACATAAAAACAACACATATATACTCATTTGGTTATAGGAACCGGAAATGACATCACAAATTAATTAGCATAAAATGACGTTTTTCCATGTGATCCAAGATAATATAAAAAAAAAACTTTTTTCTTTAAAAATTCTTTATATACATGGATAAATAAATAAATAAGACTCCGAACCTATCATTGAAATGTTTTATCTATTGTCTCATTTAATCCCCTTGGCCACAAGGAGTTAAGGGAATAAATCCAAAAGGATTCCCTATTCACTAATTTTTGAAAGCGGTCATCATATTCTAAAGGGATACTTTCCAAGATAGTTAGTTTCAAACAATTGTGGTTACTGTTGTGTAAAGCTGTGGTGTGTCTTGACACACTATGTAGTATAACATTGTTTTTGATATTATATCTATGTTTATTTATGCGGGCACGTACAGTTTGTACGGTGCGGCCCACATACTGAAGCCCACACTCACATGTAAGGAGATAAATAACAAAGGAATCGGAGCAGTTAAATTTTTCTTTCAAAGAAAAAACTTTGCCTGTAGAGAAAGATGTTACTGAATCACAGGGAGGAAATGCAATCCATTCGCAGCACAGACAGCGTTTTTTATCGCAGCGGAATGTACCAATCATGGTAGGTTTACAAAAATTTGGTTTGATAATTTTATTTTTTAGTTTGCTTGGGGCTAAATGATTTCTTAATGTTTTTGATCGTCTGAATGTTAGGGTAGGACGTTTTGGGATTAATAATTTTAAAATAGGATCCGTCATAATAATTGGCCAGTATTTATTTAATATGTTTCTTATTTTGTTTGTGGCATTGTTAAAAGTAGTAATAAAATTAAATTTGGGTGTATTGTTTTGTTTTTGTTTTAGCTCATATTTAATTAAATCAGTCTGTTTTAGTCCCTCTACTCTTTTATATGTGTTTGTTAATATTCTTTTAGGGTATTTTTTTTTCTTTAAAACACTTATATGTAATTTTTGATTGTTCTTTAAAATCCTCGGAGGAAGTACAATTTTTTCTTATCCTCTGGTACTGTCCGTAGGGGATATTTGTAAGCCAAATGTGGTCTATCGCCAGACGAGAGGCTGTGCGATGGGCACACGTTTCGCACCAAGCTATGCAAATTTATATATGGGTCTATTTGAGAGTGTGTCCATCGCACAGTCTCCCTGGTATTTTAATAGTAATATTATGTTTTTTAAGAGAATTATAGATGATCTGTTTATTTTGTGGAAGGGGTCACGGGAAGAAGCTTTTGAATTTGTTGAATTTTTAAACAAAAATGATTGGGGTCTTAACCCCTTAAGGACACATGACGTTCTCATACGTCTCCATTTCCAAGTCCTTAAGGACACATGACGTATGAGAACGTCATGTGTTTTACCGGCCCCCCGCAACCATCTGGAGCGGAGACGGTCCCCGATGCCTGCTGAAATCGTTCAGCAGGCATCGGGGCATATCGCCCCAAACTGTACGTGCCCGCATAAATAAACATAGATATAATATCAAAAACAATGTTATACTACATAGTGTATCAAGACACACCACAGCTTTACACAACAGTAACCACAATTGTTTGAAACTAACTATCTTGGAAAGTATCCCTTTAGAATATGATGACCGCTTTCAAAAATTAGTGAATAGGGAATCCTTTTGGATTTATTCCCTTAACTCCTTGTGGCCAAGGGGATTAAATGAGACAATAGATAAAACATTTCAATGGTAGGTTCGGAGTCTTATTTATTTATTTATCCATGTATATAAAGAATTTTTTAAGAATTTTTTTTTTATATTATCTTGGATCACATGGAAAAACGTCATTTTATGCAAATTAATTTGTGATGTCATTTCCGGTTCCTATAACCAAATGAGTATATATGTGTTGTTTCTATGTATATTTAGCATGTCTGAGGAAAAGGACGGAGCGTCCTTGAAACGCGTTACATGTGAATAAAAGTTACCCATCCAGCTTGTGGACAGCGCTGTCATCTATCCCTCAGCCCCTCACACCTGGCTGGTGTGAAAACTCTGCCATATCAATCACAGAGCCGGGACAGCCTCAGAAGGGGAGGCAAGCCCTACGGGTATGCCCACAGTGGATTGCACTGCGGGGGGGGGGGGGGGGCAATCCACTCCACTGGACCACCAGGGATGGTTTAAATATCCCTTTAGACGCTGCTGTCAACTTTGACAGAGGCGATCTAAAGGGTTAATAGCCGCCTGCGGCTATGTCGGTTAATAACTGCAGCCCCCAGCTACAGGAATCAGCTGGTGGCCGGCCGTTATGATGCAGCCTGAGTCATACATCGCTTGCGGTCTCATGACAAGCCGGCTCGTCCTTAGACAGCAACCGGTTAAAGTCCAGTAAAAATAATACTTGGTCACATGTTACTTATATGTCAAATAAAAATATATAATAGTTAAATTAACCCCTACCCCGATATGTGAAGGATGGGGATTTTGTTTCAATTCCCATGCATGTATATAGGACTTCTGGTACCTTACTCCACAATCTCCGCTCTGCATCTCCTGAAAAATGCGTCAGTCCGGCTGGCAGGCCACATTCCATGCCCCATCTTGCACTAGACACGCCCACCATTTAAGCCACACCCCTTTTATTTTCAGCTTACAATATCTTAACCACAACGCAGCCCCCCCTGAGGACAAGATATGAGGATTAGAAATGAGGATTAGATATAAGGACAGGATATGGGTCGGCATATGAGGTCGGGATATGGGGATGGGATATGAGGTCGGGATATGGGGACAGGATATGAGGTCGAGATATGAGGGCGGGATACGAGGTCGGAAAATGGAGACGAGATATCGGGACGGGATCTGAGGACGGGATATGAGGTCAGGATATGAGGACAGGATATGAGGTTGGGATATGGGGACGAGATATGGGGACAGGATATAGGGATGGGATATAAGGACAGAATATGGAGGTCAGGATATGGGGACAAGATATGGTGACAGGATATGAGGTTGGAATAGGAGGAAGGGATTTGGGGTCGGCATATGAGGAGGGGATATGGGGTCAGGATTTAAGGATGGGATATGAGGACAAAAGCTTCCTCCTATGTTACTTTTCCTCCCCCACAAGGATAAGGTAGGAAAAACTGGGCAGCACCGGGTACTCAGCTAGTTAATACCAGGAATGGCATGTATGACATTATTTCACTATAGGCTGCTTTTTTTCCCGGCACATCGCCGAGGGGTGGCCTGAGACCCACCCATAACAGCAATCGCTGTTTTTCAGGGCCAAGCTGGTGACCCAATGGATCGGAAAATAAGGGTGACCGGTGCTGTCTGAGACAGCACCTATTACCCTGAAGGGATTGGAGTGAGGTGGCAGGGGTGCCACCCCTCCTATCCTTGGCATTGGTTAGTCAGGAGGGAGCGGGGGCAAAATTTAGTCCCTCCACTGGTAGTCCAGGAAGAGCAGGGGAGGGTGAAGATCAGCGGCAGGCAGCTCAACCCTGGCAGGCAAAGATCAGCGGCACTGCCATCCTGACAGGAGGCGTCGTTGTTGCGGAAGAGGTCCTCAAAGATCTGGGAGCCACAGTTTGGAGACAACTGTGCGTAGTCTCTAAACTGTGGCCCTCCAGATTTTTCAAAACTACAACTCCCAGCATGTCCAGACAGCCATTTACTCTCTGGATATGCTGGGATTTGTAGTTTTGCAAGATCTGAAGGGCCAGAGTTTGGAGATCACTGTGCAGTGGTCTCTAAACTGTGGCTGTCCAGATCTTGCAAAACTACAAATCCAAGCATGCCCAGACAGCCGTTTGTTGTCTTCGCATGCTGAGATTTATAGTTTTGCAAGATCTGGAGGGCTACAGTTTGCAGATCACCGTACGGTGGTCTATAAACTGTAGCCCTCCAGATCTTGCATAACTACAACTCCAAGCATGCACAAACAGCAAACGGCTGTCTGAGCATGCTGGAAGTTGTAGATGCGTGCCTCCAGCCTATTGCATATCTAAAAATCCCGAAATTAGGTCTCAAATGCACATGGCACTCTCTCAAATCTAAGCCTTGTCATATTTCAAGGCAACAGTTTAGGGCCACATATGAGGTATTTCCAGACTCGGGAGAAATTGCCTTAAAAATGTTGGTAGCTTTTTCTTCTATTACCCCTTATGAAAAGGAAAAGTTTTTACACTAACATGCTGGTGTTGCCCCATACTTTTTATTTACACAAGAAGTAAAAGGGGAAAAAAAGACCCCAAAATTTGAAACACAATTTCTCCTAAGTACGGAAATACCCAATATGTGGACGTAAAGCGATCTGCGGGCACACAACAAGGCTCAGGAGTGAGAGCGCACCATATACATTTGAGGCCTAAATTGATGATTTGCACAGGGGTGGCTGATCATTACAGCGCTTCTGACATAAATGCAAAAAACAAAACACCCACATGTGGCCTATCTGTCGGGGACATTTTATGCCGCACATAAAGCTCTCTCAACTGTGCCAACAGCCGGAAAGCTGGGCTGCCCTAGCTCTTTTAATACGGACACCATGCTTCACTAATATATGCCTAACCATGCATTTATGAGCTTCCCTTGAGTAGGGACATTTTCTGTTACATTTTTCTTAAAAGAATTGTCCAGGGTGGATTTAATATCTTCCACCACCACTACATCATTCAGAAGGGATGGATTCATTCTCCATTGCCACTGCAGCGCATATGAAGAGGGAATCAGAATAGTGATGGTTACCAATGCATGATCTGAGAAACTTATCGTATCAATAGTAGCGCATTGCATTATCTTGAGGTCATGATGCTTCAGAAAAAAATAATCTAACCTAGAGTACATATGTATCATATCATGTGCATAGGCCTCTGCACTGGAGTCTGAGTGAATTTGGGGAGGGTACCCTGATTCTGGGGGGAGATTTTAATGTAGCTCTTGAGCCTCACGAGTCAGACTTTCAACGTTGAGGCGTATTGGTACACTTCTCCATGAACATCGATTTATGGACGCGTGGCGCATTTGACATCCTGGAGAGCGTAATTATTCTTTATATTCTACGATACATGATATGTACTCTAGGTTAGATATTTTTTTTCTGAAGCATCACGACCTCCAGATATTACAATGCGTTACTATTAATACCATAAGTTTCTCGGATCATGCATTGGTAAGAATCAGAGGGGAATTAGCTCAGAAGAGGCAGGAGGTCCGCTCTCTGATGCTGGATAAGGCCAAAGCTACGCTTACAAAATGCAGACGGCAATTTTATGAGTACGGAAATAAATGTGGGAGGACCCTGCCGGGGGCACTACTAAAACAACAAGCAAGATCTTATATACCTTCTATAGGCACTCGCTCACACTCTGTGGTGCATCTCTCTATGGAAATCCCTAATTTTCGGGATATAGTACAAGACTATATTGCTTCTTCGGGTATGCTTCCTCTTTGTGAAGAGGATGTAATCAACTTGGAGAATCCGATATCTGCAGAAGAATTACAAAGGGCAGTTGAATTTTCTCAGTTAAATATTCCCCTGGGATACTATCAGACTTTTCTTGATATTCTCTCACCACACTTTCTACGGGCTTTTAATGCACTGGCTAAGGGAACCAACTTACCAGCTGATTCTATGCGTGCTCACGTGGTGGTGTTACCAAAAGAGGGAAAGGATACGCCCACATGTGCTGGGTTTTGCCCTATATTCCTGCTTAATGTGGACCTAAATCTTTTTGCTAAAGGTACTGGCGACGCTTATGGGAGTAGTTCACTCAGACCAAGCATGGGATAATACCATGAAAGCAATTAATCCGGATCCACATTGCAAAATCGGCAGCTATACCTGCCATGTTACTTTCAACAGACGCCGAAAAGGCATTTGATCATGTTCATTTTTTTAAATTTTTTTTTTGGGAAGAGACACTCAGATTTATACAGTCGTGTTTTTAAATTGGATAATGGCTCTATACTCCTCACCAACAGCATGTGTAAGGATGAACCACATACTCTCAGGGGACTTCTCAATACATAACGGCACTGGACAGGGGTGTCCCCTGTCCCCACTGATTTTTATTCTCACCATGGGACCACTAGTGTAAAATCAGGTGGTCGCCTGATATTGCAAGGATACAGATAAGGCATCCTATCCCCTTAAGGACTCAGCCCATTTTGGCCTTAAGGACTCAGATAATTTAATTTTTAAGTTTTCATTTTTTCCTCCTCGCCTTCTAAAAATCATAACTCTTTTATATTTTCATCCACAGACTAGTATGAGGGCTTGTTTTTTGCGCGACCAGTTGTACTTTGTAATGACATCACTCATTATATCATAAAATGTATGGCGCAACCAAAAAACACTATTTTTGTGGGGAAATTAAAACGAAAAACGCAATTTTGCTAATTTTGGAAGGTTTTGTTTTCACGCCGTACAATTTATGGTAAAAATGACGTGTTCTTTATTCTGAGGGTCAATACGATTAAAATGATACCCATTATTATATACTTTTATATTATTGTTGCGCTTAAAATAAATCACAAACTTTTTAACCAAATTAGTACGTTTATAATCCCTTTATTTTGATGACCTCTAACTTTTTTATTTTTCCGTATAAGTGGCGGTATGGGGGCTCATTTTTTGCGCCATGATCTGTACTTTTTTTGATACCACATTTGCATATAAAAAACTTTTAATACATTTTTTATTATTTTTTTTTAAATAAAATGTATTAAAAAAGTAGGAATTTGGGACTTTTTTTTTTTTTTTTCGTTCACGTCGTTCACCGTACGGGATCATTAACATTTTATTTTAATAGTTCGGACATTTACGCACGCGGCGATACCAAATATGTCTATAAAAAATGTTTTTTACGCTTTTTGGGGGTAAAATAGGAAAAAACGGACGTTTTACTTTTTTATTGGGGGAGGGGATTTTTCACTTTTTTTTTACTTTTACTTTTACATTTTTTTACATTTTTTTACACTTGAATAGTCCCCATAGGGGACTATTCATAGCAATACCATGATTGCTAATACTGATCTGTTCTATGTATAGGACATAGAACAGATCAGTATTATCGGTCATCTCCTGCTCTGGTCTGCTCGATCACAGACCAGAGCAGGAGACGCCGGGAGCCGGACGGAGGAAGGAGAGGGGACCTCCGTCCGGCGTTCTGAATGATCGGATCCCCGCAGCAGCGCTGCGGGCGATCCGATCGTTCATTTAAATCGCGAACTGCCGCAGATGCCGGGATCTGTATTGATCCCGGCACCTGAGGGGTTAATGGCGGACGCCCGCGAGATCGCGGGCGTCAGCCATTGCCGGCGGGTCCCTGACTGCGATCAGCAGCCGGGATCAGCCGCGCATGACACGGGCATCGCTCCGATGCCCGCGGTTATGCACAGGACGTAAATGTACGTCCTGGTGCGTTAAGTACCACCTCACCAGGACGTACATTTACGTCCTGCGTCCTTAAGGGGCTATGCTGATGACCTTTTGTTTTTAATCACCAAACCACGGATTTCCCATCCTGTCCTTATGAAAGAACTGGAATGTTTTTCAAAGCTCCCGAATTTTAAGATAAACTATTCTAAATCAGAGCCATTAAATGTATCCCTTAGAAGATGATGATCTTACCAAAATTTCTTCACGCTTTCCAATGACTCCCAATTCTGCTCTTGAATCTCTTCAAAATAAGTTTGTATGGGGAGGGAAAGTGGTGAGATTGAAAAGGGCTGCTCTCTGTAGCCCAAAGGCGGCTGGAGGGATTGGCTTTCTGGACATGCGGTCCTATTTTTAAGCTGTATTGTTAACACGAGGGGTTGACTGGTGTTGCCATGCTCACAGCAAGCCATGGGTGGAGCTAGAACAATCATTTACTAAAATCCTGCTTTGCTGTTTGCCTTGTGTCCTACCAACAAAGTACGGCCATTGCGTTTGACCCCCATTTTGGGTCCCACATTGGGGGCATGCGCAGATAGAAAAAGCAGGGTTTGTTTGTTTACTACAAATTCCCTTATCACGCCAGTGTTGGGCAGTCCTTCATTCTCCCCGAGCTTGAATGACCCGGTCTTTCAAGCCTGGATAACAGCGGGTAAATTTCGGGTTGGACATCTTTTGCACGAACAGGATTGGTTGACCAGCTCCGCTTCGATGGAGGTGGTGGACCCATGCCCGCTGGGATAATGGAGGACTGCCTAATTGCGCCATTGTTTGTTGACTTTTCCCTTGCCTTCTGCATTTGTTTCCCTATTAACAGTGATGGAGGTGCTTTGCTCAGGGGATGGCTCCGTGAGACACTCGGTGTCCAGAATTTATGAGGTGTTGATGTTTCCCCCGGACCGGGGACCCCTGAGTTTTATTTCTAAGTGCGAGGTGGACCTACAGATCTCTCTGACCCCCGTGCAGAGGTCTCAGTTTTACACCAGTCCACGATTAGTTCCCACTCCTAGGAAGCTAGATATAAAATCTTATCTAGGTGGTACAGAGTGCCAACTCAACCTCATGCCATGTGGTCACATGTAGAGTCTGCTTTCTGGTGTTGTGGGGACGCAGAGGGCTTTTTTGGTCATGTCCTCTGTTGACCCAATTTTGGGAGGGGGTAACACGAATCATAAAGGCTGCAACAGGCATGAAAATAGATCTGTCTCCAGCTCTTTTTCTTCTCCATCACTGTGAGGTACCCATTAAGATATATAAGAAGCCTCTTTTGAGGTTTCTAGTTATGTCCGCTAGAGCCTGTGTTCCAATTCTTTGTAAAAAAAAATCTAATGCTCCATCTTTGTCTCTCTGGGTTTCCAAGTTAAATGATTTAATGACTCTTTAAAATTTGACTTCTTTTATCCATGATGCCGGTGAACAGTTTCAGCAAACATGGTATGCCTGGAGGGAATTCTGTGAGACGTCAGAATATAAGAA
Source organism: Hyla sarda (assembly GCF_029499605.1). Lineage (NCBI taxonomy): Eukaryota > Metazoa > Chordata > Amphibia > Anura > Hylidae > Hyla > Hyla sarda. Next base: position 196,596 of record NW_026609289.1, read on the forward strand.
TATAGAGGGTTTTCCCTGACAAGCTTTTATATAAGGATGCTCTTTATGAGTTAAGCAAGTATGAGATTAGGTCCTAGCGTCCTCCTTTTTCTTTGCGATATATGATAAGCTGGACCTAGTGCTGAGGGAGAAGAGGGGTTTGGGGTGGGTTTTTTTTTCGGGGCCTAACTGGGCATGGGGGGGGGGGTTAGGGATTGGGGTTGGTTATTTATATGTCTTCAGAGGGGTGGAATAGGGAAGAGAGTGGCGATTATATTTCATCAAGTTGTTGTTGAGGAGATTGCTGTATTGTTTTATTTCTCTTAAATGGAATGTTATGTCTTGGATTATTCCTTTATTGATGTTATAGGGGAGGCCCTTCTGGCCTAGTGTACCACCCTTTTGGAGACTAAAAAGTTACATAAAGATAAAAAAAAAAAGATATGATAGCTGCAGATGACATTACACACCTGAAGGATGGCGGATGAACCCTTTGGATCATAGGAGCACAGGTAATGTTAAGACATACCTGTGCATTGGACTACTAAACAGGCAGGAGAGATTGGCTGATTGTCTGGCACCTAATGATGAGTTAATCTACCTAGGGCATGTTTGACCGGGAGGACCACGAGGAAGGGTGTTGCCTTATTATCCTCCTGAGGACGGTGCTGCTGCACCGAAAACTAGTAGAGGGGGTCAATATTATTGGTTTTAATTCACAATACAGCAATCATAGAACAGTGACTGCAGACCCCAGTACCTAAGATTTGTGGGTATATCCCAACTGTATATACATAAATAAACGGAGCAGTCCTTCCATGCTAGGGGTATAAGATGAAAGATGAAGAATAGAATATTAAAGAGATAGTAGATGAAGAGTTGTGTCAAATATTAAACATTTATTAGTAGGGATCGACCGATTATCTGTTTGGCCGATATTATCAGCCGATAATCACGATTTTGGGCATTATCGGTAATTACCTTGCCGATAAGCCGATAATGCCCCGCCCCCGCACCGCCCCCTACCCGCCGCAACGCACTGCGACGGCCCCCCCCCCCCCCCGACCCACCGCATCGCGTCGCACCCCCCACCGCACCACCCGGCCCCATTGCCTCCCCCATCCCGGTTTTATAATTACCTGTTCCCGGGGACCATGCTACTTCTGGCTCCTGCTGCGTCCTGCGTTACACTGTGCGCAATGACGAGTGACGTGACGTGTGCGACGTCACCGTCAGTGCGCACAGTGACAGCTCAGGAGGACGCCACCGGAGCCAGACGTAGAGTGGACCCCGGGCCCCGGGAACAGGTAATTATAAAACCGGGGATGGATGAGGCAATGGGGCCGGGGCGGAGCGGTGGGGGGTCGCGGTGCGGCGGGTCGGGGGGGCGGTCGCGTTGCGGTGGGTCGGGGGGGCGGTCGCGGTGTGGCGGGTCGGGGGGGCGGTCGCGGTGTGGCGGGTCGGGGGGCGGTCGCGGTGCGGCAGTGGGGGGAGCGATGGCGGTGACAGGACTCAGGACCCCCGGACAGGCAGGGGGAGAGAAGCGGGTGGCGGCGGCGGCCTATGGCACCGCAAAAGCCACTACAGTTCATTGATTTAAATCGCCCACTTTAAATCAATGATCTGCAGCGGTGTCGCGGGGGGATAAATAGCCGATAACTTATACCGGAATATCGGTATAAGTTATCGGCTATCGGCACTAACCTCCACCGATTATCGGCCCTAAAAAAACGATATCGGTTGATCCCTATTTATTTGATTACATTAATTACAATAGTTTCATAGTGAGGTCCTCGGCAGTGCCCTTGCTTCGGACGACACACAAATAATATTAACCATATATTAAAAAATGAGTAAAATACAATTGGGGCTAATATTGCACTAGAGGGATATATGGGAGAGAAGGTGTCAAGCAATAGTCCAGGGGATGACGGTGACCTATTTCTGTGGATGATAGGTAATGAAAGTAAAAGTCTTGTAATAGTCACATAGCATACATAGCACTGATAGGGTTAATCCACAGTAGTTTTGGCGCTCGGCGGCGCTGTATGCTTTCAGAAATTAGACCACTTTCCCTGTCTGCGCAGGGTTTACTTAAAATAGATGCGCGTAATAGCGCTGCAGGCGTATCAGGTTATATACAGTTGTGCAAGATGCGCTCTCCTATACCCCGGCGGCACGGGGACAAAATACAAGAAGAGGTCAATGAAGAACGGGCACTATGTGCCTCTTACCGGCTCCTCTGAATTTGAATGCGCGTGTCAGCGCTGGAGGTCCTCCGGTGCCTGCCATCTGTGACCCGGCAGCATGGGGAAACAGGAGCAGGAGAGGGATGGAGGTCCGGTGTGAGATGACGTTGCTGGCTGTAGCGCTGGGAGCCTGTGCTGTCTGCGGCTGATTAGCGGTGACTGTTCGGGACTCTGCTGTGGTAATAGAATGCTCTGATGTGTCCCGGTCTCTGTGCAAGTAAGCAGTCTGTACCAGACGCGTTTCAGGGAGCCACGGTAGGGATAAAAGAATGAATCAGTCTTTTATCCCTACCAGTTTCTTCTGCTTCCAGAGGAATTTAGAGAACAGAGGCAGTATAGAGGCAAAAAATGCTTCCGGCAGGGCTATTGGGACCACGTGCATCCTATATGTGAGTTTCAGGAGAACATCACATTGAAGCCATGATATGAGGGTGATATCGTACTCCTCCAGTAAGGATGGTATGTCATGTAAAAGTGGTTTGTAGTTGGCATCATAGAGAGTGCCCATCTCTGCTGTGATGTGGACACCTAGATATTTGAGGGAAGTGGGAGCCCAGGCAAACTGAGACTGAGATTTGAGCATGGAGGTTTTAGAAGATGGGAAGGAGACATTCAGAAGCTCCGACTTTTATTAGACACCAGACACCCCCCCCCCAACCCACCGAAACCCCCAGCCCCCCCCCCCTCCGCGCGCGACACCGCTGCAGATCATTGATTTAAAGCGGGCGCTTTAAATCAATGAACTGCAGCAGCTTTTGCAGTGTCAGAGACTGCCGCCGCCACCCACTTCTCTCCCCCTGCCTGTCCGTTGGTCCTCCTGAGTCCTATAACCGCAACCGCCGCACCTCCCACCGCACCGCCCCGGACCCATTGCCTCCCCCATCCCCGGTTTTATAATTACCTGTTCCCGGGGCCCGGGGTCCACACTACATCTGGCTCCGGTGGCGTCCTCCTGAGCTGTCACTGTGCGCGCTGACAGAGAGGTCGCGTTGAGGACGTCACTCGTCATTGCACAGCGTAACACAGGACGCAGCAGGAGCCAGAAGTAGCGTGGACCCCGGGAACAGGTAATTATAAAACCGGGGATGGGGGAGGCCATGGGGCCGGGGCGGTGCGGTGGGGGGTGCGGCGGGTGGTGCGGCGCGGTGTGGGCGGGGGCCATTATAGGATTGTCGGCAAGGTAATATGCCGATACCAGTAACGCCCAAAATCGTGAATATCGGACGATAAAATCGGCCAAACCGATAATCGATCGATCCCTACTTCTAGAGACTGCTTAGGGAGAGGGGTACCCTGGAACAGTGAGGAGCACAGGATTTGTGAGATGGGGGTAGTAAGATATCTTGAAACTCCTTGTAATAAAGTAGTCGTAGTCTGTCTGGACTAGGGCTTTTTCCGGGAGGGGGGGAGGAGAGCACTACTTTTACCTCTTCTGGTGTAAAAGGGGTGAGAAGCTCTGCAGACATGACCTCATGCAGTTGAGGAAGAGATAGAACTTTAAGGAACTGCTCAATCAGCAAATTCCGCTCACTCACTTTGGATGGGGGACTTTTATCGTTAAGGTTGTATAATTTGGAGTAGATCCGCTGGAAAGCAAATTCAATGTCTGGTGTGGAGGTGCTAAGAGCGCCACCAGTGGTTCTCACCTCATGAATGTGTTGCTTATTGTCATGAGCGTAGATGCGGTGCCTGAAATGTAAGTATGCTTTGGATGATTTATGGTTGAGAAGTTTTTCTCAGAGGAAGCATAGTTCATAGGTGTCTGCTGTATGTGAGGCTTTGTGGATCCTCTCCAATGCAGCTATTTATTGCAAAAGGGAGTCATTCTCATGCTGGCTAGCTTTCGTTAGTTTAGAGCCCCAGGATATGAAAATTCCCATAATGCAGGCTTTGTGGGCCTCCCATATGACTGGTACAGGCGGGCCAGAGTCACAATTCAGCTTGAAATAGGAATCAAGATGAGACTGAATATCTGAGACGGCCTGTGGGTTCTCTAGAATGTGTTCATTTAGGCACCATCTCCATGTTTAGAGGTGGTTTTAGAAAGGAGAAGACAGAGGTGAACAGGAGCATGGTCAGAGAAATAACATCAATACTTGTGGCTGTGAGGTGTGGTAAGAGAGAAGAATGGACAAACAAGTAGTCCAGTCTCTGGTAAGAGTTATGAGCTGCTGAAAAGTGCAAGTAGTCTTTGACGGAATGATTCTGCAGGTGCCAGGCATCTATGAGAGATGAAACTGAAACCAAAACCATAATTTAGCAACTTATTCTGTAGGTCCATACGATTACAGAGATACCAAATGTTTATGTAAACATTTGTTAACCCCTTTAGGCCAATTTTCATTTTTACATATTCATGTTTTTTTGTTTTCTCCATATTTAGTTATTAACCCCTTAAGGACCATGCCCGTTTGACCTTAAGGACCAGGCCAATTTTAGTTTTGCATTTTCGTTTTTTCCTCCTCGCCTTCTAAAAATCGTAACTCTTTTATATTTTCATCCGCAGACTATATTATGAGGGCTTGTTTTTTGCACGACCAGTTGTCCTTTGTAATGACATCACTCATTTTACCATAAAATATATGGCGCAACCAAAAAACTACTATTTATGTGGTGAAATAAAAAAGAAAAACGCCGTACAATTTATGGTAAAAATGACATGTGTTCTTTATTCTGTGGGTCGATACGATTAAAAAGATAACCATGATTACATACTTTTCTTTTATTTTTGTGCTTAAAAACAAATAGCAAACTTTTAAAACCAAATTAGTACGTTTAATCACGGCATCTGAGGGGTTAATGGCAGACATCCGTGCGATCACAGATGTCGGCCATTACCAGAGGCTCCTTGGCTGCTATCAGCAGCCAGTACCTGCCGCGCATGACCCGAGCATCGCTCCAATGTTCGCGGTCATGTACAGGACTTAAATGTACATCCTGGTGCATGAAGTACCGCCGCACCAGGACGTACATTTACGTCCTTGGTCGTTAAGGGGTTAAAGTGTACCTGTTGTCAACAAAAACTTTTTAGACAATGTAGATAATACCATTATATGCGTATTTGTAATATACATTGGTTAAAAAATAAGGAGATTTTTTATTGCTTACCGTAAAATCTCTTTCTCGAAGGATCCATTGGGGGACACAGACCATGGGTGTATGATGATGTCTCTAGGAGGTATGACACTATGGCAACAGAAAAAGTCGGCTCCTCCAAGCAGGATATACCCGCCTCCAGGCCCTGAGCTAATCAGTTTTAGTACCAGAGCAATAGGAGAGGACCGACAGGTCAAGGAAAAAACACGAACTGTTCAAGAACCAGAAGAAAAAGCATAACTAAACACACCCTTGGACAGAGAACCAAAGAGAAACCCAAAAGGGTGGGAGCTGTGTCTCCCAATGGATCCTTCGAGAAAGAGATTTTACAGTAAGCATTAAAAAATCTCCTTTTCTCTATCGACTCCATTGGGGGACACAGACCATGGGATGTACCAAAGCCGTCCCTTGGGTGGGCAGATAATCAGTCAGGCAGGCGGCTGTTCCACTGCCGCCTGCAGCACTTTACGGCCCAGACTAGCATCAGCCGATGCAAAGGTATGAACCTGGTAGAACCTCGAGAAAGTGTGCAAAGACGACCAAGTAGCCGCCTTGCAAATCTGCGAGGCCGAGGCTTTGTTCTGGAGAGCCCAGGATGCACCAACAGAATGGGTAGAATGAGCCACAACCCTGATGGGAGGAATCTTCCCCATACAGCGATAGGCTTCCAAAATGGCAGACCGGATCCACCGAGAAATGGTGGCCTTGGAAGCAGGTTGTCCCTTACGACCTTCCGTAAGGACGAAAGGGATCGCACTGACGAAATGAAGAAGTGATAGAGAGATAGGACCTAACAGTGAATCACCAGAAACGGAGAACAGCAGGAGAGAGCTGCCAATTCAGACACTCTCCGAATGGAGGTGATCGCAACAAGAAACGCCACTTTCCAAGAAAGGAGGCACAGGGACACCTTCCTAAGGGGTTCAAAGGGTTCACCTTGGAGGACACCCAGAACCAGATTCAAGTCCCAAGGGGGAGAAGGTGACCGATAAGGAGGGGCAGCATGCGCCACTCCTTGAATGAAGGTCTGGACATGAGAATTAGAAGCCAGAGGACGCTGGAAAAGAATAGAAAGGGCCGAAACCTGACCCTTAAGGGAACTGAGAGACAACCCAATCCCGACTGCAAGAAGGAGATAAGACGGGGAACAGAAAAAGTAACAGGAGACAAGACCTGAGCTTCACACTAACGAAAATAAGACTGTAAATTTTCGCCGAGGAGGGCTTATGAGCCCTGAGCATAGTGCGAATGACTTGGGAAGAGAAACCGTGGGCTCTCAAAACCGCGGTCTCATCCCCCACGCTGTCAAATGTAAATTGGGGTGGCAAAGAGGACCCTGAGACAGCAGGTCCGGACGAAGTGGAAGGCGCAGCGAAGAGTCGTCCAGGAGCCTGACCACGTCAGAGTACCACGTCCTTCGGGGCCAATCTGAAGCTACCAGTATGGCGGGAATGTCCTCCGCTTTGAGCTTCCTCAGAACCCTGGGAAGGAGCAGAAGGGGAGGGAACAGATAGGGCAGGGCAAACCCTGCCCAAGGAATCACTATGGCGTCCACGGCTAGAGCCAGGGGGTCCCGGGACTTTGAAACAAATGGAAGAATCTTCCGATTGTGCCAAGACGTGAAGAGGTCCACGTCTGTAATGCCCCAGAGGTCGCAGATCTGCGCGAAGACCTCTGGATGAAGGTCCACTCGCCGGGGTCGGCTGAGGACCGGCTGAGGAAGTCCGCTTCCCAGTTGAGCACACACGGAATGTAAATCGCCTAAATGGCCGGAACCTTGTTTTCCACCCAGATGAGAATCTTTGTCACCTCGGCCATGGCTGCCGAGCAGCGAGTGCCGCCTTGCCAATTTATGTACGCTACGGCCGTGGCGTTGTCCGACTGGACGCGGACAGGGCGGGTCTGAAGCAGGGACTCCCAATGAAGAAGACAAAGAAGAATCGCCCTCAGTTCCAAGATGTTTATCGGAAGAAGGGCACCCCGGGGAGACCAGAGGCCTTGAACCGTTTAGTCCCTGAACACACCGCCCCAGCCCGACAGACTGGCAACTGTTGTAACTACCTGCCAGTGGAGGGGAAGAAATGATCACCCCTGAAGAAGAAGGGGGGAGCGGAGCCACCAGAGCAGAGACTGACGGATCCGACAAGGGAGAGCAATCTTGCGATCGAGAGACAGAGGAGATCTGTCCCATCGAGAGAGAATCGCCAGTTGAAGGGGGCGGTAATGAAACTGGGCAAAGGGTACGGCCTCCATGGCCGCTACCATCCGACCCAAGACTTCCATGCAAATGTGGATGGAAACTGGGACCTGGGCCCGAAGGGAGAGGACTACTGACAGGAGAGTCAGACGTTTGTACGGCAGAAGGCAAATCCGGGCAGATGGCCGTGTTGAATTGAAGTCCCAAGAAGATCAGAGACTGGGTGGGAGAGAGGTCAGACTTGTCCCGGTTGACCATCCACCCGAAGCGATCCAAGGTCTGGAGAGTGAGATCCACATTCTCCAGAGTCTGGACTCTGGTGGGAGCCTTGATGAGAAGGTCGTCCAGGTAAGGGATCACTGAGACTCCTCTCGACCGCAACAGGGCTATCACTGGCGCAAGGATCTTGGTAAAGACCCGAGGAGCAGTGGCCAGACCAAAGGGGAGGTCTACGAATTGAAAATACCCCTCCGGAACCGCAAAGCGGAGGTACCGCTGATGGCCGGGAAATATTGGAACATGGAGGTAGGCATCCTTGATGTCCACCGAAGAAAGAAACTCCCCTTGTTCGATGGATGCCACTACTGAACGGAGATATTCCATTCGGAAGTGGCGGATGAGAAGATGACGGTTGAGACGCTTGAGGTCCAAGATTGGCCACACAGAACCGCCCTTCTTGGGGACCACAAAAAGATTGGAATAGAAACCCCAAAAACGTTCCCCTGGAGGGACGGGGACAATAACTACTTGGAGAAGTAGGGACTGGAGGGCCTCCCGAAACTGCTTCGCCAGAGAAGGAGACCGGGGGGCCCGGGACTGAAAAAAATCGATCCCTCGGAAGGGAGGCAAATTCGATTCGGTATCCGTTGGACACCACGTCCCTGACCCAAGAGTCCTGAATGTGTGTGGTCCAGATGTCTCGAAGAAGTAAGAGACGACCTTACACCGGAGAAAAAAATCTGCGGGTGGGGGCATCACTTCATGCGGAAGTGGGTTTGCGGTTGCCCTATTTGGCCACAAAACGTCCGGAACGGTTGGTGTCTGATTTCCAAGATGGGCGCGCCCGGAACGAGGGAGCCGTCTTGTCCCGCGAAGGCGCCTGCCCAGACCCCTTATTGGGGCCAAAAGTCCGGCATTAACCCTCTAGACACCGCAATCAAAGTTGATTGCGGCATCTAAAATGAAATTGAAAGCATCCTGGCAGCTCAGCGGAGCTGATCGGGACTATTGCGATGAAATCGCGATGTCTCAATCAGCTAAATGGACAGTGGAGGGTCCTTACCTGCCTCCTCGCTGGACGATCGGTCCTCTGTTGCTCCCAGCCGTCCATGCAGGCTGAAGCAGTAGAGCACTGATAACACTGATAGATGCTATGCTATTGCATTGCATTGAACAGTGTATGCAATCAAAAGATTGCATGGTATAGCCCCCTATGGGGCTTAAAAAAAAGTTAATATACGTGAATAAGCCCCTCCCCTAATATGAGCCCTCATGTAGCCCTGTGTGTATGTAGCCCCTATGGGGGCTATAACATTGCAAAAAAAAAAAAGTGGATAAAGATGATTTAACCCTTTCCCTAATAAAATCATCCCCCTTTCACCATAAAAAAAAAAAAAACTGTGTAACTAAAAATATTTATGGAATAAAAACTGATGGAATAAAGACTTTCTGCACGGATACACAGGTGAGTGCGGTTCCTCTCTCTGCATATTACAGTAGCGCTTTGTGCTCTTCTACCTGCACTACCAGTTTTAGCAGCCTCTTTAACCTCACGCCAATCAAACTGTGTGTGCTACCAGTGCAATCTACGCACTACACCCTTGCAGTGCCGGACACGACAGTCTGTATCTCCTACGAACACAATAATAGAAAGGTATGTAAAGATGAGCATCATTTTAATTGTATTGACCCAAAGAATGAAGAAACTTAATTTTTACTGTAAAGTGTACAATGTGAAAACGAAACCCTCCAAAATTAGCAAAATTGTGTTTTTTATTAAAATTTCCTCACTAAAAAACTGTATTTTTGGGTTCATCGTACATTTTATGGTAAAATGAGAGGAGTTTTTATAAGTACAATTGGTCACGCAGAAAAACAAGCCCTCATATGGGACTGTGGATGGAAATATAAAAGAGTTATGGATTTTAGAAGGCGAGGAGGAAAAAAATGAAAATGCAAAAACAAAATTAGCATTGTTCTTAAGGTCAAACTGGACTTGGTCCTTAAAAGGGGTTAAACATACTAATTTTGGTGCATGTAATTATAATTTTTTTTAAGGGTGTCTTTTTTACCGAAAGGTGCACTGCGTAGAAACGAAAGCCTTAAAAAGTTGCTAAATGGTCTTTTTTTTTATTTTTTATTTCACCCCACAAATAATTTTTATTTTTTTTTGCCGCAGATTATGTTACAAAATAAGTGATGTCATTATAAAGTAAACTTATTGGCGCAAATAAAAAGCCCTCATATGGGTCTGTAGGTGCAAAATTGAACGCGTTATGATTTTTAGAAGGGGAGGAGGAAAGAACGAAAATTGCCCTTAAGAGTTCTTAACCCCTTAAGAACATAGGGCGTATCCATACGCCCCCGTTTCCAAGTGCTTAAGGACCGAGGGATGGATACGCCCTGAGCATTTCCGGCCCCCGCCGCTAGCCAGAGGGGAGCCGGGGCCGGATGCCTGCTGAAATCGTTCAGAAGGCATCCCGGCATATCGCCCAGGGGGGTCATTATGTCCCCCCATGTCGGCGATTGCCGCAGATCGCTGGAAAATTCAGTCCAGCGATCTGCGGCGGATTCCGGGTCAATGGGGTCTCCAGTGACCCGATGACCCGGAATTACTGGCTGATCAGCCAGAGCCAGCAGGGGTGAGGTGGCACTGGTGCCAGCTCACGATCGCCCTGATTCGTCGGCCGGATTCCCGGCCGACCAATCAGGACGCCTGCCCCTCTTCCGGAGGACATGAGCTGGTGCGGGCAGAAGACCCCGGGTGCTGGGGACCCCGATCCCCGGCGTCCCTGTTGGGATCGGGGCCCCAGGAGCGACAGCGGCGGCGGGACTGACCTGTTCCCTGAGCAGCAGCAGGAGGTGAGTGACAGCCTCCTGCTGTTGCTTAGCAACAGATTCCAGCATGCAAAAAGGGCATGCTGGGAGCTGTAGTTATGCAACAGCAGGAGGCAGACCACCACAACTCCCAGCATGCCCTTATGGGCATGCTGGGACTTGTAGTTTTGCAACAGCTGTAGGCACATTCTTTCTATGGAAAAGTGTACCTTCAGCTGTTGTATAACTACAACTCCCAGCTTGCACAATCAGCTAAAGTGCATGCTGGGAGTTGTAGTGGTGCATCTGGTGGTTGCATAACTACAACTCCCAGCATGCCCGTTGGCTGTCGTGACTGCTGAGAGTTGTAGTTTTGCAACAGCTGAAGGCACACTGAGTTAAGTAGCAAACCAGTGTGTCTCCAGCTGTTGCATAACTACAATCCCCAGCATCCCCAGCCAATGTAGTATGCCTCCGGCTGTTGCATAACTACAAGACCCAGCATGCCCTTCCGCTGTCCGTACATGCTGGGGGTTGTAGCTTTTGCAACAGCTGAAGGCACACTGGTTGCAAAACACTGAGTTTGTTACCAAACTCGGTGTTTCACAACCTGTGTGTCTCCAGCTGTTGCACAACTAATTTTCTGCCGCTGCTCAAACTGCCAGCGAGAAACTACTGTGAACCCCCCGCCCGTGTGACTGTACCCTAAAAACACTACACTACCACAAAATAAAATAAAAAGTAAAAAACACTACATATACACATACCCCTACACAGCTCCCCTGCCCAATAAAGATGAAAAACGTCTGGTACGTCACTGTTTCCAAAACTGAGCCTCCAGCTGTTGCAAAACTGCAACTCCCAGCATGCACTGCTAGACCGTACATGCTGGGAGTTGTAATTTTGCAACAGCTGGATGTTCCCCCCCCCCCCCCCCCCCAATGTGAACGTACAGGGTACACTCACATGGGCGGAGGATTACAGTAAGTATCCGGCTGCAAGTTTGAGCTGCGGCAAATTTTCTGCTGCAGCTCAAGCTGCCAGCGAGAAACTACTGTGAACCCCCGCCCGTGCGACTGTACCCTAAAAACACTACACTAACACAAAATAAAATAAAAAGTAAAAAACACTACATATACACATACCCCTACACAGCCCCCCTCCCCAATAAAAATGACAAACGTCTGGTACGCCACTGTTTCCAGAACGGAGCCTCCAGCTGTTGCAAAACAACTACTCCCAGTATTGCCAGATAGCCACTGACTGTCTAGGCATGCTGGGAGTTTTACAACAGCTGGAGGCCCCCTGTTTGGGAATCACTGGCGTAGAATACCCCTATGTCCACCCCTATGCAAGTCCCTAATTTAGGCCTCAAATGCGCATGGCGCTCCCACTTTGGAGCCCTGTCGTATTTCAAGGCAACAGTTTAGGGCCACATATGGGGTATCGCCGTACTCGGGAGAAATTGGGCTTCAAATTTGGGGGGGTATTTTCTGCTATTACCCTTTTTAAAAATGTAAAATTTTTGGGAAAACAAGCATTTTAGGTTAAAATTTTTTTTTTTTTTACATATACAAAAGTCATGAAACACCTGTGGGGTATAAAGGTTCACTTATCCCCTTATTACGTTCCCCGAGGGGTTTAGTTTCCAAAATGGTATGCCATGTGTATTTTTTTTTTGCTGTCCTGGCACCATAGGGGCTTCCTAAATGCGGCATGCCCCCAGAGCAAAATTTGCTTTCAAAAAGCCAAATGTGACTCCTTCTCTTCTGATACCTGTAGTGCGCCAGCAGAGCACTTTTCACCCCCATATGGGGTGTTTTCTGAATCGGGAGAAATTGGGCTTCAAATTTTGTGGGGTGTTTTCTGCTATTACCCTTTTTAAAAATGTAAAAATTTTGGGAAACCAAGCATTTTAGGTAAAAAAAAAAAAAAATTCACATATGCAAAAGTCGTGAAACACCTGTATGGTATTAAGGTTCACATTACCCCTTGTTACGTTCCCCAAGGGGTCTAGTTTCCAAAATGGTATGCCATGTGTTTTTTTTTGCTGTTCTGGCACCATAGGGGCTTCCTAAATGCGGCATGCCCCCAGAGCAAAATTTGCTTTCAAAAAGCCAAATGTGACTCCTTCTCTTCCGAGACCTGTAGTGCGCCAGCAGAGCAATTTTCACCCCCATATGGGGTGTTTTCTGAATCGGGAGAAATTGGGCTTCAAATTTTGGGGGGTATTTTCTGCTATTACCCTTTTTAAAAACGTAAAATTTTTGGGAAACCCAGCATTTTAGGTAAAAATGTTTACATTTTTTTTACATATGCAAAAGTCGTGAATCACCTGTAGGGTATTAAGGTTCACTTTACCCCTTGTTACGTTCCCTGAGGGGTCTAGTTTCCAAAATGGTATGCCATGTTTTTTTTTTTTTTGCTGTCCTGGCACCATAGGGGCTTCCTAAAGGTGACATGCCCCCCCAAAACCCTTTGTCGCTCCTTCCCTTCTGAGCCCTCTACTGCGCCCACTGAACAATTAACATAGACATATGAGGTATGTGCTCACTCGAGAGAAATTGGGTTTCAAATACAAGTAAAAATTTTCTCCTTTTTACCCCTTGCAAAAATTCAAAAATTGGGTCTACAAGAACATGCGAATGTAAAAAATGAAGATTTTGAATTTTCTCCTTCACTTTGCTGCTATTCCTGTGAAACACCTAAAGGGTTAATACACTTACTTAATGTCATTTTGAATACTTTGGGGGGTGTAGTTTTTATAATGGGGTCTTTTATGGGGTATTTCTAATATGAAGACCCTTCAAATCCACTTCAAACCTGAACTGGTCCCTGAAAAATAGCGAGTTTGAAAATTTTGTGAAAAATTTCAAAATTGCTGCTGAACTTTGAAGCCCTCTGGTGTCTTCCAAAAGTAAAAACTCATAAATTTTATGATGCAAACATAAAGTGGACATATTGTATATGTGAACCCAAAATTTTTTTATTTTGAATATCCATTTTCCTTACAAGCAGAGAGCTTCAAAGTTAGAAAAATGCAAAATTTTCATTTTTTTCATCAAATTTGGGGATTTTTCACCAAGAAAGGATGCAAGTTACCATAAAATTTTACCACTAAGTTAAAGTAGAATATGTCACGAAAAAACAATCTCGGAATCAGAATGATAACTAAAAGCATTCCAGAGTTATTAATGTTTATAGTGACAGTGGTCAGAATTGCAAAAAATGCTCTGGTCCTTAAGGTGAAAAAGGGCTCGGTCCTTAAGGGGTTAAGGTTTCAAATTATGTGGTATCACTGTGTGCGTAAATGTCTGAACTATTAAAATATGACATTAAGAAAACCGTAAGGTCAGTGTCATTGAATGTGTCATTATTAGAAACAGAAGCCCCCAAAATTTACAAAATAGAATTTATTTGCCCCACAAATATTTATTTTTTTGTTTCACAGTAGATTTTGTGATAACATTTGTGATGTTATTACAAAGTACAGTTAGTGAAGCCAAAAAAGGAGCCTTTTATGAGTTTGTAGGTGTAAAATGTAAAAGGCTATTACAAAGCAAAGAGGAAAAAAATCAAAAATCCCAATGTCCTTAAGGGGGGTTACATTTTATTTTAATAGTTTGGACATTTCCACACGCGGCAATACCAAATATTTTTGTTAATCTAATTTTTTTCACTTGTAAAATGGAAAAGAGGGTTATTTATTATTTCATTGGGGTGGAAGCTTTTTTACTTATATAAACATTTTTTTTTTCCTCTTAACTCCATTGGAGAATATTTATAGCAGTCATTAGATTATGCATAGGCATAGCAGTGATAAGTAATATCAGAGATCTGCTTCTATGGTCTGCCAGAAAAAGATTGCCAAAGTGGGCCAGGAGCAGGTGAGAGGAGATTTGGCTGCCATCTTGACTCATTATACCCCAGAGATTGTGCAGTGGGTGGTCTGATGGTGATATGGTGGCCTCATATTCTCTGTTATGCTTCAGAAGCCGTGATCAGTATTGATCATGGCATCTGAAGGGTTAATATAGGGTATCAGCATGATGGCTGATGTCTGCCATTAGCCGCAGCTCTATAAAGTAAACAGCTACTGCGCTCGATTCATAATCCAATAGAGACTCAGGACATACATGTACGTCCTGGTGCGCCAAGTACCATGCAGCCAGAGTGTACAGTAACGTCCTCTGTTCTCTAGGACCTGTGGCCTCCCCAGACATTGTGACTTTTTAATATCCCTTAAAATCTTAGGGCGCCCTAAATCTACCGGTGTTCTTAGTTAAAAAAAATTCTTCCTCCCCCATTCTCGAGATATGAAGGTTTTTGGATCCTCTCTGACTGACAGTGAATCTGTCAGATGAGCATACCCTTCATTACAATACTGTGTTCTGATGCTGCAGTGAGGGGCTGTGATTTACATAGGGGGTGAGCTGGAGCTGATTGTGTGATTTCAGAGTAGGATGTTGTCAGATCTCTTACAGCACCCTGCAAGTGTAAGGGATGACTACTTGAATGTACACAACATGGGCTCTAAACTGCCGAGACCAAAGAATGATTTGTAGTGTAAGGGTCCTGGCACTGTGGAGTCCACGGTTTGTACATTCCAGTGCAGAGCTATTGCTCCTGTTCTGTACACCTGCCAGGACCTGCAGCCTACAATACAAGTCTTTTAGTGCACAGGACTGGGAGCCGGGATCTGGTGCTGCACTCGCTCCTTCTTGGGGAGCTGAAACAACATGGAGGAGCACAACGGATCACAAATCCCCCCTTACCCCATCCTGCAATCACCCTGCTGTGATGCTATCTAGTCCCCCACTACTTTACCTACTTCCTACTTAAGGGAAACACTCTTCCCCCTAGTGTCGAGGCTCAGACAATCAGATTCAAGAAGAGCTTGTCTCAGAATTAGGTAGATAGTGCTGAGGGAGACCAGATGACAGGGAGTCAGGTACACAAATATATGAGGAAGAGAGCGCATGCTCTTGAAACGCGTATGACAAGGGAGGGTGTCGGTTTTACCGTGGAAAGTTTGTTTGTCGGATTCGGACCAAAATAAAGCTGCAACTTTTTATCCAAGTGCTGGATCAGTTTCTACTTTCTTTGTTGACATAAATATATGTTTTGTTTTACTTTCATGTCACCCCTAACAATATATAAAGTTTTTTTTAGCATCTGGATAACCCCTTAAAGGGGTATTCCGGGATTTTTTTTTTATTTGACTATGCTACAGGGGCTGTAAAGTTAGTGTAGTTCATAATATATAGGTTTTCTTATTTGATTTATTTTTAAACAGCATACAAAATGACTGTTGTCTCAGATTTTTCCCAGGTTGCAATCACTAGTCAGCTGATGACAGGGAGCCTGTCTGCTTCAATGGCTTGAGCAATCGCTTGGTGGGAGTGAGCTCAATCTGCAACTAATGCAACAGCTGTAGGCACCCTGATTGAAAACACAGGTCTTTTGAATGGATGCAGCTGATTTATGTTTTAATGGGTCGGGTGGCTGATGTGTGGGAGGGAGGAAAATGGAATTATAGGATTTGTAGGCAAAGAAGAAAACTCAAACAGGAAATACCAGTTCACAAAAAGCTAGCCACAGTGTTATGGTAATCTCACAACATAGCCATTTAGCCCCAAGACAAGCGCAGATCCTTCCTAAGCATGTCCATTACTGTCTGGCAGGTACGTACTAAAATCACCTTATGGTGGATAACCCCTTTAATTCTTTTAGAATGCTGTGCATTTTCATTTCTTGTGCTTCTCCTTTTATTTTCTATATTAAATCTCCATATTCTGAGCCCTATAACCATACCTCCCAACCATCCCAGATCCGGCAGGACATTCCCGCTATTGGCCCCCACATGTCCCGCATTTAACTGTAAATGCCTCTTAATGAGGCGTCTGTAGTTAAATGCGGTGCTCGGTGGAAGGTTTGACAGAGCCATTGGCTCCTCACCCTGTCAATCACTCTTGTGCTCGCTGGCTCAAGTTAGCCAGAGAACACAAGAGGCCAGGCTGAGCTCTTCCTGCTTCTGCGAACGAGTGACTTCATCAGATGCCGGAGCACAGAGGAAGAGAAAGGAAGAGCCCATGCTAAGGAAGCCCCCGCCGCCGGAGCCGCTGGGAAGAGGGTAAAAGAGTCGCAGAAGGTAAGCATCCAGGAGGGGGAGGGGAAGGGCACTGCTACTGACTACCATGTGGGGGAAACTGTCTGGTATCATGAATGGCTTCCAGAGGAATGTGTTTCCCAACCAGGGTGCCTCCAGCTGTGCAAAACTACAACTCCCAGCATGCCCAGACAGCCAAAGGCTGTCCATGCATGCTGGGAGTTGTAGTTTTGCAACAGCTGGAGGCACCCTGGTTGGGAAACACTGATCTAGGAGCACAAAGTCTGAGCTAAACTTTCAGGCCATAATATTGGTCAATGTATAGAATATTTCTTCGAAGCTAGATGGCTAAAGCTGATGAATAAGGGGAAAGAATTCTGCATCTTTATGCCACAATCTCATCATGTCATACTGAGGAGCGCCTAAGGTCCTGGCAAATGCCCACCTACAGCTCCATGCATATTTTGAGGCCAGTTGGTGCAACATCTGATGGTAGTGGTGTAAGTGCAATCTTTAAAAGTTATCCTCTATATATAGGGTAGGAGACAGGGCTGCCATCAGAGATTTCTGGCCCCCTTACACAGGTAAAGGCCGGGATTCGCTTCAACCTAGTGGCCTGTCCCTGAGTCTGCCCCCAGGGCCCCCCCCCCCCAATTGATTTTTCTAATTATGCATTTTTAATTAGATTACAGCAGAGGGTAGTGCAGTAAAACACTGTGCTGCAAAGTATGTAACTGCGCCACACTCTGCTTTAATCAAATATACCCTATTCTGAATACTGTAAAACTGCCCTAAAAATTTGTGAATATTCCCACATACTGGGGGAGATTTATGAAAACCTGTGAGAGGAAAAGTGGAGAAGTTGTCCATAGCAACCAATCAGGTGGCTTTTTTAACCTGTTGGGGACCACGGGCGTATGGGTACGCCCTTGAGTCCTGGTACTTAATCTGTTGGGGACGAAGGGCGTATGCATACGCCCTTGCGTCCTGTTACTTAAGGACAAAGGGTGTATGCATACGCCCTTGCGTCCTGGTACTTAAGGACAAAGGGCGTATCTATACGCCTGTGGGAATTTTGGTCCCTGCCGTGCGCCGGGTGGGGACCGGACCGGGGTGACTGCTGA
Source organism: Hyla sarda (assembly GCF_029499605.1). Lineage (NCBI taxonomy): Eukaryota > Metazoa > Chordata > Amphibia > Anura > Hylidae > Hyla > Hyla sarda. The sequence continues at coordinate 214,386 of NW_026609289.1, forward strand.
TATCAATCAGCAGGCACCCCGTGCAAATGCCCAGGGGGGTCATTAGACCCCCTTCCCCATGTCGGCAATCGGCGCAAATCGCAAGTGAATTCACACTTGCGATTTGCGCCGATTCCGGGTCATACAGGTCTATGGTGACTAAGACACCTGCGATCCCCCTGAAGTGATAGGAGTGAGGTGGCAGGGGTGCCACCCCTCCTATCCCTGCTATTGGTGGTCACCAATATTGGTGGCGACCACCAATAGCAGATCGGGGGCGGGGGGGTTAACTTTCGTTTTCCCCGTCCTGCCCACCCACAATAAGCGGCGCAGAACGGAGAAACCGGCGGGGACCGGCGCCGAAGATCCACTTACCGATCCGGAGGCTGCGGGCGACGGTGATCGGCGATGTCGTGCGGCAGAAGAGGACGGCTCCCTGGATCCTACGGAAGCCGGTAAGTTGCCTAGCAACATCTGGAGGGCTACAGTCTGAGACCATTATACAGTGGTCTCTAACCTGTAGCCCTCCAGATGTTGCAAAACTACAACTCCCAGCATGCCCAGACAGCTGTTTGGGCATGCTGGAATATCTAGTTTTGCAACAGCTGGAGGACTGAAGTTTGAGACCATTATACAGTGGTCTCTAAACTGTATCCCTCCAGATCTTGCAAAACTACAACTCCTAGCATTCCCAAACAGCTGTTTGCTGTCTGGGCATGCTGGGATTTGTAGTTTTGCAACATCTGGAGGGTCACAGTTTGGAGCTCACTGTGCAGTGTTCTATAAACTGTAGCACTCCAGATGTTGCAAAACTGCAAATCCCAGCATGCCCAAACAGCAAACAGCTGTCTCAGCATGCCGGAAGTTGTAGTTAAGTACCTCCAGCTGTTGCATAACTATATCTCCCAGCATGCTCTTCGGTGATCAGTACATGCTGGGGAGTTGTAGTTTTGCAACAGCTGGAGGCACACTGGTTGGAAAATCCTGAGTTAGGTAACAAAACCTAACTGAAGGTTTTCCAATCAGTGTGCCTCCAGCTGTTAAAAAAATACAACTCCCAGCATGCACGGTCTGTCAGTACATGCTGGGAGTTGTAGTTTAGAAACAGCTGGCGGTTTACCCCCCCCCCCCCCCCCCCATGTGAACGTACAGGGTACATGGGCAGGTTTACAGTAAGTTTCCTGCTTCAAGTTTGGGCTGCGGCAAATTTTTCGCCGCAGCGCAAACTCCTAGCGGGAACTCACAGTAACACGCCAGTGCGAATGTACCCTAAAAACACTACACTATACTACCACATAATAAAGGGTAAAACACTACATATACACCCCCTTACACTGCCCCCCCCCCCAATAAAAATGTAAAACGTATTGTACGGCAGTGTTTCCAAAACGGAGCCTCCAGCTGTTGCAAAACAACAACTCCCAGCATTTCTGGACAGCCACTGACTGTCCAGGCATGCTGGGAGTTTAGCAACAGCTAGAGGCACCCTGTTTGGGAATCACTGGCGTAGAATACCCCTATGTCCACCCCTATGCAATCCCTAATTTAGTACTCAAATGCGCATGGCGCTCTCTCATTTTGGAGCCCTGTCGTATTTCAAGGAAACAGTTTAGTGCCACATATGGGGTATTTCCGTACTCGGGAGAAATTGCACTACAAATTTTGGGGGGCTTTTTCTCCTTTTACCCCTTATGAAAAGGAAAAGTTGGGGGTTACACCAGCCTGTTAGTGTAAAAAAAATAAGAAAATTTACACTAACATGCTGGTGTTGCCCCATACTTTTTATTTTCACAAGCAGTAAAAGGAAAAAAAGACCCCCAAAATTTGTAACGCAATTTCTCCTGAGTACGGAAATACCTCATATGTGGGGCGTAAAGTGCTCTGCGGGTGCACAACAAGGCTCAGGATTGAGAGCGCACTATGTACATTTGAGGCCTAAATTGGTGATTTGCACAGGGGTGGCTGATTTTACAGCTGTTCTGACATAAACGCAAAAAAATAAATACCAACATGTGACCCCATTTTGGAAACTACACTCCTCACGGAACGTGACAAGGGGTATAGTGAGCCTTAACACCCCACAGGTGTTTGCCAAATTTTCCTGAAAATTGGATGGGAAAAAGGAAAAAAATAATTTTTTCACTAAAATGCTGGTGTTACCTTAAATTTTTCATGTTCACAAGAGAAAATAGGAAAAAAGCCCCCCAAAATCTGTAACCCCATTTCTTCTGAGTAAGAAAATACCCCATAGGTGGATGTAAAGTGCTCTGCGGGCAAACTACAATGCTCAGAAGAGAAGGAGCACCATTGGGATTTTGAAGAGAAAATTTGTCTGGAATTGAAGGCAACGTGTTTACAAAGCCCCCATAGTGCCAGGACAATGGACCCCCCCACATGTGACCCCATTTTGGAAACTAAACCCCTCACGTAATGTATTAAGGGGTGCAGTGAGCATTTACGCCCCACAGGTGTCTGACAGATTTTTGGAACAGTGGTCTGTGAAAATGAAAAATTTTATTTTTCATTTGCACAGCCCACTGTTCCAAAGATCTGTCAAACGCCAGTGGGGTGTAAATACTCACTGCACCCCTTATTAAATTCTGTGAGGGGTGTAGTTTCCAAAATGGGGTCACATGTGGGGGGGTCCACCGTTCTGGCACCACGGGGGGCTTTGTAAACGCACACGGCCCCTGACTACCATTCCAAACGAATTCTCTTTCCAAAAGCTCAATGGCGCTCCTTCTCTTCTGAGCATTGTAGTTCGCCAGCAGAGCATTTTACGTCCTAAAGTAGGGTATTTCCATACTCAGACGAGATGGGGTTACAAATTTTGGGGGGCATTTTCTCCCATTACCCTTTGTAAAAATGGTAAATTTGGGGAAAAAACTGCACTTTAGTGAAAATTTTTTTTTTTTTCATTTACACATCCGATTTTAACGAAAAGTCGTCAAACACCTGTGGGATGTTAAGGCTAACTGGACCCCTTGTTACGTGCCTTGAGGGGTAAAGTTTCCAAAATGGTATGCCATGTGGGGTTTTCTGCTGTTCTGGCACCATAGGGGCTTTCTAAATATGACATGCCCCCAAAAACCATTTCAGCAAAATTCACTTTCCAAAATCCCATTGTCGCTCCATCCCTTCTGAGCCCTCTACTGCGCCTGCCGAACACTTGACATACACATATGAGGTATTTCCTTACTCGAGAGAAATTGGGTTACAAATTTTGTGGGGCTTTTTCTCCTATTACCACTTGTAAAAATTCAAAAACTGAGTCTACAAGAACATGCGACTGAAAAAAATGAAGATTTTGAATTTTCTCCTACACTTTGCTGCTATTCCTGTGAAACACCTAAAGGGTTAACACACTTACTGAATGTCATTTTGGAAACGTTGAGGGGTGCAGTTTTTATAATTGGGTCATTTATGGGGTATTTCTAATATGAAGGCCCTTCAAATCCACTTCAAAACTGAACTGGTCCCTGAAAAATTCAGATTTTGAAAATTTTGCGAAAAATTGAAAAATTGCTGCTGAACTTTGAAGCCCTCTGATGTCTTCCAAAAGTAAAAACATGTCAACTTTATGATGAAAATATAAAGTAGACATATTGTATATGCTAATCAATATATAATGTATTTGGAATGTCTATTTTCCTTACAAGCAGAGAGCTTCAAAGTTAGAAAAATGCAAAATGTTCAAATTTTTCATCAAATTTTCAAATTTTTCACCAAGAAATGATGCAAGTATCGACGAAAATTTACCACTACCATGAAGTAGAATATGTCACGTAAAAAAAATTTATAAGTAAAAGCATCCCAGAGTTATTAATGCTTAAAGTGACAGTGGTCAGGGGGGGGGGGTTAAGGACCAAGGGCGTACCTGTACGCCTGTGAGAATTTCGACCCCTGCCTCTAGCCAGACGGGGATCGGAACGGGATGCCTGCTGAAATCATTCAGCAGGCATCCTGTGCAAATGCCTGGGGGGTCCTTAGACCCCCCATGTCGGCTATCGCCGCAAATCGCCAATCAATTCAGATCGTCGATTTGATGACCCGAAAGCCCGGAAAATAGGGATGATCGGAGCTGTCAGAGACAGCCCCGATCATCCTAAAGGATAGGAGCGAGGTGGCAGGGGTGCCACCTCCTCCTATCCCCTGCGATTGGCCGGTCAGGACTGACCGGCGAATCGCAGGGGCGGGGGTGAAAGTTAATCCCCCCCCCCGCTCTGCCCGCCCCTGGATGTCGGGGCAGAGCGGGGAAAGATGGCGGCAAAGTGCGGGGGCAGTGGATGCAGCGGGGAATGCCGGCGCCAGTTACCTGGGTTCACGCGGGGGCCAGGGACGATGGACCAGTGGTTGACAGGAGACGGCAGGCAAGTGGAGGCAGGCAAGTGGCGGCAATGTCCCAGATGCAGCAGTGAAGATTGCCGTAAAGTGATCTTCACTGTTGCTTCTAGGAGTTTCAAAACTACAACTTCCAGCCTTTGGCTGTCTGGGCATGCTGGGAGTTGTAGTTTTGCGACCACTGTCCTTCCAGAGGTTGCAAAACTACAACTCTCAGCATGCCCAGACTGTCCAGGCATACTGGGAGTTGTAGTTCTGTAACATCTGGCCCTTCAGATGTTTAAGAACTACAACTCCCATCATGCCTGGGCAGTCTCAGCATGCTGGAAGTTGTAGTTTTGCAACATCTGGAAGGGCACTGTTTGGAGACCACTATACAGTGGTGTTCAAACTGTAGCGCTCCAGATGTCAATTCAAAGCATGCCAAGACTGTCCATGCATGCTAGGAGTTGTAGTTCGGCAACATCTGGCCCTTCAGATGTTGCCAAACTACAACTCCCAGCATGCCTGGGCAGTCTGGGCATGCTTGGAGTTGAAGTCTTGCAACATCTGGAGGGATATAGTTTGGAGACCACTACATAGTGGTCTCCAAATTGTTCTCCTCCAGTTCTTGCATAACTACGACTCCCAACATGCCCTTCGGCTGTCTGTGCATGCTGGGAGTTGTAGTATTGCAACAACTGGAGGCACACTGGTTGGGAAACATTGTCTGTATCCTAACTCAGTGTTTCCCAACCCGTGTGCCTCCTGCTCTTGCAAAACTATAACTGCCAGCATGCACTGACAGACCATGCATGCTGGGAGTTGTAGTTTTGCAACAACTGAAGGCACATGGGTAAGGAAACACTGAGTTAGGAATCAGACAGTGGTGCGGAAACACTTCGTTAGTCTGTTACCTAACTCAGTGTTTCCCAATCCCAGCTTCCAGCTGTTGCATACAACTACAACTCCCAGCATGCACGGTCTGTCAGTGCATGCTGGGAGTCGTAGTTTCCCCCCCCCCCACGTGACTGTACAGTGTACATTCAAACGGGCGGGGGTATACAGCAAGTTTCTTGCTTCAAGTTTGAGATGCGGCACATTTTCCGCTGTAGCGGGAAACTCACTGTAAATTCCCGCCTGGGTGAACGTACCCTAAAAACACTACACTACACTAACCCTAAATGAAGAGTAAAACACTACATATACACTACACCCTTACACTGTCTCCGACCCCCCCCCCCCCAATAAAAATAAAAAACGCCTTGTACGGCAATTTTTCAAAAACGGAGCCTCCAGCTTCCAGTATTCCCGGACAGCCATTGACTGTCATGTTGGGAGTTTTGCAACAGCTGGGGCACCCTGTTTGGGGAAAACTGACGTACAGCATTTTTGGTGGAGGAGACAAGTGAAACGCTTGCATCCGGGTACACCCTTATGAAAATCCCTAATCCAGGCCTCAAATGCGCATGGCGCTCTCTCACTACAGATCCGTCGTATTTCAAGGAAACAGTTTACGGCCACATATGGAGTATCTCCGTACTCGGAAGAAATTGCACTACCAATTTTCCCCTTATGAAATGGTAAAGTTGGGGTCTACACCAGTATGTTAGCGCAATTTTATTTTTTTTTTTACACTAACATGCTGGTGTTGCCCCATACTTTTCATTTTCATAAGAGGTAAAAGGAAATAAAGACCCCCAAAATTTGTAACACAATTTCTCCCCCACAGCCCCCACACACACACATACACAGCACCCATATACACAACCGCCATATACACATACACAGCCCCCTATACTCATACACAGCCCCATATACACATACACAACCGCCATATACACATACACAACCCCCATATACACATACACAACCCCCCATATACACATCCCCCATATACACATACACAGCCCCCACACACACATGCACAGACCAATATACACATACACAACCCTCATATACACATACACAGCCCCCACACACACATACACAGCCCCCACACACACATACACAGCCCCCATATTCACATACACAGCCACCACACACATACACAGCCCCCACACACACATACACAGCCCCCACACACATACACAGCCCCCACACACACACATACACAGCCCCATATACACATACACAGCCCCCATATACACATACACAGCCCCCACACACACATACACAGCCCCCATATACACATACACAGCCCACACACACATACACAGCCCACACACACACATACACAGCCCCCATATTCACATACACAGCCCCCATATACACATACACAGCCCCCATATACACATACACAGCCCCCATATACACATACACAGCCCACACACACACATACACAGCCCCCATATTCACATACACAGCCCCCATATACACATACACAGCCCCCATATACACATACACAGCCCCCACTCACACATACACAGCCCCCATATTCACATACACAGCCCCCACACCCATACACAGCCCCCACACACATACACAGCCCCCATATTCACATACACAGCCCCCACACACATACACAGCCCCCACACACACATACACAGCCCCCATATACACATACACAGCCCCCCCACACACACATACACAGCCCCATATACACATACACAGCCCCCATATACACATACACAGCCCACACACACACATACAAAGCCCCCATATTCACATACACAGCCCCCACACAAACATACACAGCCCCCATATACACATACACAGCCCCCTATACTTATACACAGCCCCATATACACATACACAGCCCCCATATACACATACACAGCCCACACACACACATACACAGCCCCCATATTCACATACACAGCCCCCACACAAACACACACAGCCCCCATATACACATACACAGCCCCCATATACACATACACAGCCCCCACTCACACATACACAGCCCCATATACTCATACACAGCCCCCATCTACACATCCCCCCAAACACACACATACACAGCCCCCACACACACATACACAGCCCCCATATACACATACACAGCCCCCACACACACATACACAGCCCCCACACACACATACACAGCCCCCACACACACATACACAGCCCCATATACTCATACATAGCCCCCATATACACATACACAGCCCCCACATACACAGCCCCCACACACACATACACAGCCCCCACACACACATACACAGCCCCATACACATATACACTGCCCCATACACATATACACTGCCCCATACACATACACTGCCCCCATACACATACACTGCCATACCAGAACAGAACAAAACCCCATACCGCGACTGAATAAAAACGCTATACCAGAACAGAAACATACCACCATACCGTGACTGAATAACAATGCCATACCAAAACACAACAATACTGCCATACCTTGACTAACACTGCAATAACATACCGTGACTGAAGATGCAGTAGATATTTCTCACACATGCACGTTTTATATATTTATATATATATATATATATACATACATACACACACACACACACACATCAGCGTTTCCCAACCAGGGTGCCTCCAGCTGTTGCAAATCTACAACTCCCAGCATGCCCAATTGCAGTTTTACAACAGCTAGAGGCACCCTGAGAAACATTGGTCTATGTGTGTGTCTGTGTGTGTAAATATCAGTGTTTCCCAACCAGTGTGCCTACAGCTGTTGCAAAACTACAACTCCCACCATGCCCAATTGCAGTTTTGCAACTGCTTGGGGCACCCTGAGAAACAATGGTGTGTATATGTGTATATATATATATATATATATATATATATATATATATATATGAATCACCGTGAAAATTCTAGCACAGGACGACTTCTAGTGCGGTGCAAAGTGTCCCCCAGTATGCCACACTGGATCCCCATAAAACTTCCTCCTCTAGGAAACAGCACCCAACACGAAGTCCAGGTATTATGCAGGCTACAAGGTTTTTATTTGCATCAGAGCATAAAGTGCGATGTTTCGGCTAGCAAGCCTTTTTCAAGCAATGCTTGTAGTCTGCATAATACCTGGACTTCGTGTTGGGTGCTGTTTCCTAGAGGAGGACGTTTTATGTGTGTGTGTGTGTATATATATATATATATATATATATATATACACATACATCCATACATACATACATACACAGAAAATCTGCAGCACTCCAGGCCCAATAATTAAGATTCTACCATATGTGACTGAACTTGCATCTCCATCTCAAACAGGCAGCGCCACAGAAGATCACAACTTTTTTCCTGCACCTTTCTCATAGTGAGGAAGAATACACAATGACATCAGTGACTACAGGTGACGTCTTCTCTATAGTGAGGAGAATACACAATGACATCAGTGACTACAGGTGACGTCTTCTCTATAGTCTTCCCTTATCTAATTCAGATGGTACATACCAGTGGGTCCAGCTAAATCTTCTCTTTGCAGAACTTGACGCCCAGATGGCATTGGTTCATTACTTTGTCAGCGGAGTCTGATCCTCTATATGAAAATGATAATTAATATAATGCTGCCAAACACGGACTTCTCTGAAAATAATACTACCACACACTTTATCCTCTGAATAGAATACAATCGCACACTGTACCCTCAAGATATATAATACTACTACACACTGTGCTCTCTGAATATAATACTACTGAACACTGCGCTCTCTGAATATAATACTACTGAACACTGCGCTCTCTGAAAATAAACCTGCCACACACTGTACTCTCTGAATATAATACTACTGAACACTGCACTCTCTGAAAATAAACCTGCCACACACTGTACTCTCTGAATATAATACTACTGCACACTGTGCTCTCTGAATATAAACCTGGCACACACTGTACTCTCTGAATATAATACTACTGCACACTGTGCTCTCTGAATATAAACCTGGCACACACTGTACTCTCTGAATATAATACTACTGCACACTCTGCTCTCTGAATATGATACTAATGCACACTGCACTCTCTGAATATGATACTACTGCACACTGTGCTCTCTGAATATAAACCTGGCACACACTGCACTCTCTGAATATTAAACTACTGCACACTCTGCTCTCTGAATATGGTACTACTGCACACTGCACTCTCTGAATATGATACTACTGCACACTGCGCTCTCTGAATATAATACTACTGCACACTGTGCTCTCTGAATATAAACCTGGCACACACTGTACTCTCTGAATATAATACTACTGCACACTGCACTCTCTGAATATGATACTACTGCACACTGCGCTCTCTGAATATAAACCTGGCACACACTGTACTCTCTGAATATAATACTACTGCACACTCTGCTCTCTGAATATGATACTACTGCACATGCGCTCTCTGAATATGATACTACTGCACACTGCGCTCTCTGAATATGATACTACTGCACACTGTGCTCTCTGAATATAATACTACTGCACACTGCGCTCTCTGTATATGATACTGCTGCACACTGCGCTCTCTGAATATGATACTACTGCACACTGCGCTCTCTGAATATGATACTACTGCACACTGCACTCTCTGAATATGATACTACTGCACATTGTACCCTCTGAATGGTACTACTGCACAATGTACCTTTGGAATATAATAATACCACACACTATACCCTCTGAGTATAATACTGCCACAGATTGTATCCCCTATATATAACACTACCACACACTGCGCTCTCTGAATATGATACTACTGCACATTGTACCCTCTGAATATGATACTACCACACAATGTACCTTTGGAATATAATAATACCACACACTATACCCTCTGAGTATAATACTGCCACAGATTGTATCCTCTATATATAACACTACCACACACTGCACTCTCTGAATATGATACTATTACATACTGCGCCTCTGAATATAACTTTGTCATACATTAAACCTTATATGATACACCATACCTCACCCTCACATATAGTGATAATGCCTCCTGACCTGTGCAGGGGTAATACGCACAGTGATGTCACAGTACAGCGATGAAACACCCAATAATGTCACAATACAGGGATAATATATACAGTGATGTCACAATACAGGGATAATACAAACAGTGATGTCACAGTGCAGGGATAATACACACAGTGATGTCAAAGTACAGCGATGAAACACCCAATAATGTAACAATACAGGGATAATATATACAGTGATGTCACAATACAGGGATAATACAAACAGTGATGTCACAGTACATGGATTATACACACAGTGATGTCACAGTACAGGGATAATACACACGATGATGTCACAGTACAGGGATAATACACACAGCAACATCACAGTACAGGGATAATACACACAGCAATATCACAGTACAGGGATAATACACACAGTGATGTCACCATACAGAGATAATACACACAGTGATGTCACAGTACAGGGATAATACAAACGATGATGTCACAGTACAGGGATAATACACACAGTGATGTCACAGTACAGTGATAATGCACACAGTGATGTCACAGTACAGTGATAATGCGCACAGTGATGTTACAGTACAGTGATAATGCACACAGTGATGTCACAGTACAGTGATAATGCACACAGTGATGTCACAGTACAGGGATAATACACACAGTGATGTCACCGTACAGAGATAATACACACATTGAGGTCACAGTACAGGGATAATACACACGATGATGTCACAGTAGAGGGATAATACACACAGTGATGTCACAGTACAGTATAATGCACACAGTGATGTCACAGTACAGTGATAATGCACACAGTGATGTCACAGTGCAGGGATAATACAAACAGTGATGTCACAGTACAGGGATAATACACACAGTGATGTCACAGTGCAAGGATAATACACACAGTGATGTCACCGTACAGAGATAATACACACATTGGGGGAGATTTATCAAAACCTGTGCAAAGGAAAAGTTGACCAGTTGCCCATAGCAACCAATCAAATCGCTTCTTTCATTTTGCAGAGGCCTTGTTAAAAATGAAAGAAGCGATCTGATTGGTTGCTATGGGCAACTGGGCAACTTTTCCTCTGCATAGGTTTTGATAAATCTCCCCCATTGAGGTCACAGTACAGGGATAATACACATGATGATGTCACAGTACAGGGATAATACACACAGTGATGTCATAGTACAGGGAAACTGCACACAGTGATGTCACAGTACAGGGATAATACCCACAGTGATGTCACCATACAGAGATAATACACACAGTGATGTCATAGTACAGGGAAACTGCACACAGTGATGTCACAGTACAGGGATAATACACACAGTGATGTCACAGTACAGGGAAACTGCACACAGTGATGTCACAGTACAGAGATAATACACACAGTGATGTCATAGTACAGGGAAACTGCACACAGTGATGTCACAGTACAGGGATAATACACACAGTGATGTCATAGTACAGGGAAACTGCACACAGTGATGTCACAGTACAGGGATAATACCCACAGTGATATCACCATACAGAGATAATACACACAGTGATGTCATAGTAGAGGGATATACACAGTACAGGGTTAGAACTCACAATGGGGTGAGGATTGGCAGGGGTCAGGGCACAGTATTTATAGTGTTACCTATGTAACCTGCCTGTCATGCCATCATCCACTGTTCACCTGCACTCTGGTCCTTCCTCTGACCCCAGCAGGCCTCCGTATGAGTCTATGATCACATGACCAGCAGGGGAGGAGCTGAGCTGGAGGTTGAGATCGCTGTGTGTATGGCAGTGTTTCCCAAGCAGGTGCATACAGATATAGCAAAACTACAACTCCCAGCATATCCAGACAACTTTTGGCTATCTGGGCATGCTGGGAGCTGTGGTTTTCAACAGCTGGATGCACACTGCTTGGGAAACACTGCTATAGGAAGGCAGTGAAGGGGTCCATATGTGTACACATAGGACACAACAGAGCAGGTATATTTCCCCTCCCCTGGATCTCCACTGATGGCAGGAGCGGCTCACAGTTGGGGGCCCGGCTGTATGAGTCATCTGTGACTGTGGGGACTCATAATGATGCGCACAGTCCTGAAGCCGCCGGCCACCGCGGTGCCTGTCACAGGAGGGGGGGGAGGGGTGTTCAGCGGTCGGGATTGCTGCCCCCATGAAAAGTGCCTTATAGGAAAAACCGGCCCTGGCTGCAGCGCAGTGGACCCGTGGGGCTAAAGGGCTAGCTGCTTTGGGCCCCCAGGAATGCCCCATACACATACACTGCCCCAGGGGTCAAGTCCTGGTAAAAAAAGGGGGGGGGGGGGTGTTAAATGCACAGCCGAGATCGCAGGGGTCCCCAATGGCGGGACCCCTGCGATCAGACATCTTATCCCATATCCTTTGGATAGAGGATAAGATGTCTAGAGGAGGAGTACCCTTTTAAAGGAGTACTCTGGGGCAGTATTCCTGCTCCGTCCTGCCCGGGCTGCAAAAAAAAATGAAAATAAACCATCTCTCACCTTCCTGGGTTCCCGCGGAGCGCCACTACAGCTGATCGGTCCTCCGGTCCATCCTCTTCATACTTCCGGGTGTAACGAAGCGTCACATGGCGCTCAGCCTATCGCCGCCGCGATGTTCTGCCTCAGCCCATAATAGGCTGAGCGCCATGTGACGATTCGTTCACACGGAAGTATGAATAAGATGGACCGGAGGACCCATCAGCTGTAGTGGCGCTCCGCGGGAACCCAGGAAGGTGAGAGATGGTTTATTTTCATTTTTTTTGCAGCCCGGGCAGGACGGAGCAGGAAAACTCTGCACCAGAGTACTCCTTTAAGTACCAGGGCACCAAGATGTATATTTACATCCAATGGGGGAGATTTATTAAAACCTGTGCAGAGGATAAGTTGACCAGTTGCCCATAGCAACCAATCAGATCGCTTGTTTATTTTTTTAAAAGGCCTCTGAAAATGAAGCAGCGATCTGATTGGTTGCTATGGGCAACTGCTCCACTTTTCCTCTGCACAGGTCTTTATATATCTCCCCCAATGTTCTTAAGGGGTTATCATTCTGATAATACACTGTAACAAAAACCTCCTCATGTCCCTATCATCATGATAACACACTGTAAGAAACCTCCTCATGTAATCTTCTTAAAATTGGGGTGACACACTGTAACAAGCCTCCTCCTCATGTAATCACCTTACTACTGGGGTGACACACTGTAACAAACCTCCTCCTCATGTAATCACCTTACTACTGGGGTGACACACTGTAACAAACCTCCTCCTCGTGTAATCACCTTACTACTGGGGTGACACACTGTAACAAACCTCCTCCTCATGTAATCACCTTACTACTGGGGTGACACACTGTAATAAACCTCCTCCTCATGTAATCACCTTACTACTGGGGTGACACACTGTAACAAACCTCCTCCTCATGTAATCACCTTACTACTGGGGTGACACACTGTAACAAACCTCCTCATCATGTAATCTCCTTACTACTGGGGTGACACACTGTAACAAACCTCCTCATGTAATCTCCTTACTACTGGGGTGACACACTGTAACAAACCTCATCATGTAATCTCCTTACTACTGGGGTGACACACTGTGACAAAACTTCTCCTCATGTAATCTCCTTACTACTGGGGTGACACACTGTAACAAACCTCCTCCTCATGTAATTACCTTACTACTGGGGTGACACACTGTAACAAACCTCCTCCTCCTGTAATCACTTTACTACTGGGGTGACACACTGTAACAAACCTCCTCCTCCTGTAATCACTTTACTACTGGGGTGACACACTGTAACAAATCTTCCATGTAATTACCTTACTGGGGTGACATGTCTCCTCCAGCTCCGCCCCGCCTCCTCCACAGCATCACACAGGTCCTTCAACCACGATCTTCCCTCTCCACCACAGCTAAGCTCCGCCCCAACATGTGATGGTGATATCATCACAGGTCCTACATCTCCAGCATCTAGCAGTCTGGGCCAGGGGAGGAGACGGAGGGAGGGTAAGAACAGAGAGGATGGTCCTGCAGGACTAATGTAAGGAACAGCATTCCTCCTGTGGAAAATGCAAAGGAACGCTGTTCCTGCAGGACTCGAGCCCTGCACTGCCCCCATACACATACACTGCCCCATACCATACACACTGCCCCCATACACATACACTGCCCCATACCATACACACTGCACCATACACATACTCTGCCCCATACACATACACTGCCCCATACCATACACACTGCCCCCATACACAGCCCCCATACACATACACTGCCCCATACCATACACACTGCACCATACACATACACTGCCCCATACACATACACTGCCCCATACCATACACACTGCCCCATACCATACACACTGCACCATACACATACACTGCCCCCATACACATACACTGCCCCATACACATACACTGCCCCCATACACCGCCCCATACACATACACTGCCCCCATATACATACACTGCCCCCATACTCATACACTGCCCCCATACTCATACACTGCCCCATACACATGTACTGCCCCCATATACTCACATGCACTGCCCCCCATACACAGCCCCCATACACATACACTGCCCCATACCATACACTGCCCCATACCATACACACTGCCCCATACACATACACTGCCCCATACACATACACTGCCCCATACACATACACACTGCCCCGTACCATACACTGCCCCATACACATACACTGCCCCATACCATACACTGCCACATACACATACACTGCCCCATACACATACACTGCCCCCATATACATACACTGCCCACATACACTGCCCCATACCATACACACTGCCCCCATACACAGCCCCATACCATACACTGCTACATACACTGCCCCATACCATACACACTGCCCCATACCATACACACTGCCCCATACCATACACTGCCCCATACACATACACTGCACCCATACACATACACTGCCCCATACCATACACTGCCCCAATACACATACAATGCCCCCCATAAGCATACAATGCCCCCCATACACATACACTGCCCCCATACACATGCAGTGCCCCCATACACATACACTGCCCCCATACACATACACTGCCCCATACACATACACTGCCCCCATACACAGACACTTCCCCCATACTCATACACTGCCCCCATACTCATACACTGCCCCATACCATACACACTGCCCCATACACATACACTGCCCCCATACACATACACTGCCCACATACACTGCCCCCATACACATACACTGCCCCATACACATAAACTGACGACATACACTGTCCCATACACATACACTGCCCCCATACCTTACACACAGCCCCATACAAATGCACTGCCCCATACACATATACTGCCCCTATATACACACACGTACACAACCCCATGCACACATACACTGCCCCTATAAACACACACGTACACAACCCCATACACACATACACAGTCCCATACCATATAAACTGCCCCATACACATGCACTGCCCCATACACATACACTGCCCCATACACATACACAGCCACCATATACACACATACACAGCCCCCATACACAAAAACAGCCCCATACCATATACACTGCCCCTATATACACACATAGACACAGCCCCCACACACAGTCCACCATACACACAAACACAGCCCCCCCACACACACATACAGCCCTGTACCATATACACTGCCCCATACACATACACTGCCTCCATACACTGCCCCATACACATACACTGCCCCCATACACATACACTGCCCCATACCATACACACTGCCCCATACACTTACACATACACCCATACAAATATACTCGCATACACAGCCCCATATACTCACCTACACTGCCCCATACACATGCACTGCTCCCATACACATACACTGCCCCCATATACACACACATACAGAGCCCCCATATACACACATACACAGCCCCATACAAAATACACTGCCCCATACACATACACTGCCCCCATCTACACACACATACACAGCCCCCATATACACTGCCCCATACACATGTACTGCCCCCATATACTCACATGCACTGCCCCCCATACACTGCCCCTATGTACACGCACATACACAGCCCACATATATACTGCCTCATACACATACACTGCACCATACACATATACTGCCCCTATATACACACATACACAGCCCCATACCATATACATAGCCTCATACACATACACTGCCCCTATATACACACACACAGCCATACACATACACTCAGGACCAGTTTTAGATTTAATGTGGCGCTGGGCAAAATTAAAAGTGGGGCCGCAAAAGCCAAACAAGTTAGATTTTATTGTGAAACGACTGATGTCATTACAAAGTAAAATTGGTAGTGCATAAAACAAGCGCTTGTTGGGGTCTGTAGGTGGAAAACTGAAAGCGTTATGGTTTTTAGAAGGTGGGGAGGAAAAAACAAAAGTGCAAAAACGGAAAAACGCTGAGTCCTGAAAGGGTTAAATGATCAGAGGCACAAGCCACAAAGCGTATGTCCCTGTAGACACACAATATTTGCTAGACACACAATACCGCTATTGTTCCAAATTAAAAACCACGATAAAAAGACCAATATTCTGACATACAATAACATATACTGTAGTGGTAGATACCAACTATACACTGGCACCCTGCAGATCGAATGAGGCCGGGTTCACATATGTCAGGCGTGCACTGGAGGGAAACTAATGCTAGAACTGATCCCATTTATTTGAATGGGGCAGTTCACAATCATCCAGCGTCTTAATTTTGACACCGGATTGTTGGACACACCGGAGAGGGAGGTTTGGATTACACCCCCTGAAAAGCACTACTGTGCGTGTGTGTATGTATATATATATCATAGGAAAGAAAAATAAAATATATATATATATATATATATATATATATATATTTCCCAACCAGAGTGTATCCAGCTGTTGCAAAACTACAACTCTCAGCATGCTGGGATTTGTAGTATTCCAACAGCTGGAGGCACCCTGGTTGCGAAACATTGATATATACACACACATGCATAAATCAGTGTTTCCCAACCAGGATGCCGCCAGCTATTACAAAACTATCAATCCCAGCATGCCCAAATAGCCTAAACAGCTGGAGGCACCCTGTTTGGGAAACACTGTTAACAATATATATATATATATATATATATATATATATATATATATACAAAGTCCCGAAATCACAGGACCAGTCAGGTCATGGATCTTGAAATACTGGATTATTTTATTCTTCCCCGCAGCAAATGCAACGTTTCGGAAGTAGTAGCCTTTATCAAGCATAATACAAATACAAAATGTGCATATATATATATATATATATATATATATATATATATATATATCACAGATACATTTCATTGGCTACAACTCATGTGATACAAATGTATAATTATCTAAAAACGCACCTCTATTTAAATTTAATTGGAGCAATGCTCTGTTAATCACAGTGATGTCAAGTTGACATAGCATCCGTCTATATACAATACAATCAATACACATATAAAGTGCCCTGTGCCATATGACATACAGTGATATATAGTGTTAATTAGGTACCTTGAGTATCAGCCAAATATATAACTCGATCGCACCCAGAACATGCAGATCGCTGCCATCTCCGTTCTCATTCTTGTTTGTATACAAAGCGACTGCTCATGCGTCGGAAAAGTTCCTACGTATCAGCGCATCACTTCCGCTCTCGATCGCTCACAGTAATGTGTGCTGATCAGGTGCGTAATGCCCTTACCCACACTAATCACCATTTGTGTTCTGCGGCTGCGCAAACGGGTCCGACGATCGTGTTATCACACTGGACATATCGCGATCCAGACGGCCGGCTGTGCATGCGCATTGTAACCAAACACTTGTAACCTAGCAAATCATGTTTGAATAGTACAACAGTAAATGCTGACATCAAATTATCATGCAACTGATATTTTATTTCTAGATGACATGAATGAGGGCATATATTAGAAAAAATAATAATATATAAGAGGATGGCTGCAATGGCTGCGATCTTGGCTGTAGTGAAGGTCCCCACGCATTTGCTGTGGGGAAGAATAAAATAATCCAGTATTTCAAGATCCATGACCTGACTGGTGCTGTGATTTCGGGACTTTGTTTTTATATATATATATATCTATATTCTTTTATTTTATTGAAGAGCTGAGGTATGTGCTCTCAAGTCACCCAAGTGCAAGTATTCACACAAAATACCGTGCACAAGGATGCGGTCTATTGCAAGCCCTTTTTTTACACTTGATCTTAGCCAAAAGGCCCAGAGGTGATAACAGGTAAAGGGGTGGAACCAACCATGCCCCCTTCATGAGCACTCACACTACTTATAGGGAAGAAAGGAAGGCTGGCAGGCGGCCTCCCATGCATAGGAAAGGAGGGAGGCAGGCAGTCTCCCATACACTCTCTGGGTGGGTGGCAGTCAGCCACCCGTACATACAGCACAGGCTAAATCCACATCATTGCTTAAAAGAAGGACAGGAGTCCATTCCACTCTGATGGAGCAATAAGCAATGCAATCCATACCCTGGCTTTTACAGGAACCCCTGTAATTGTGTAATTCACATTTCTTGCCACAAGATGGCAGTGGTGTTTTAAAATCTTGAACGCTGTGCACAGCTAACTCCATACTGTTGAAATTGCTCAGTGTCTGTCAGACAGACTGGTATTTAGACTCTTCTATCTAGTTAGTTCCGGTGCCCTGCTTCAGCTCGGGCACGGGAGTTACTAACTAAGCTGGGACACTGGCACAGCGTTATTATTAAAACATAATCCTCCCATACTTTAAAGGAAGGGAGGATTACGTTTTATATCATGAAAAACTATTTCGGAAACTATGTCGGAGTTAGCTGTGCACAGCGTTCAATATTTTAAAACACCACTGCCATCTTGTGGCAAGAAATGTGAATTACACAAGTCAAGAAATATTTTAAAGAAGCATTAATAAAAGTAAATTTTTAGGGGATCTTTAGTCAGGGTTAATCCTGAGGGGATTTATTTCCCCAAGTAGGTTGTTCATTAATAAGTCGGCCCAGAGATCCCTAGGGGATTTAGCTAGTGTAGGTTTTCGTGACATATTCTACTTTAACATAGCGGTAAATTTTTGTGGTTACTTGCATCACAAAATGTCATGAAAATTTAGAAAATTTTGCATTTTTCTAACTTTGAACTCTCTGCTTGTAAGGAAAATGGATATTCCAAATACATTTTATATTGATTCACAAACACAATGGGGGAGATTTATCAAAGGATTTAGACTGATTTTTCCTGTCTAAATTTGTCGCACAGAAAGTCGCAGTCTAAATATGTGCGACTTTTCTGCGACTTTTGCTCTAGATGATTTTTAGAACATGATGCATGCAAGTCTATTTTAGACAGAAATGCATTGGAAAATGCATTGGTGCTGAATTTATCAAGTGCGACTTTTGTGCGACAAGTCGCATCTGCCCAAAATACGCTGAAATGTCAGACCATGCTGGAGCA
Source organism: Hyla sarda (assembly GCF_029499605.1). Taxonomy (NCBI): domain Eukaryota; kingdom Metazoa; phylum Chordata; class Amphibia; order Anura; family Hylidae; genus Hyla; species Hyla sarda. Next base: position 234,107 of record NW_026609289.1, read on the forward strand.
GGACTAAATGCAGTTTAAGCTGTAGACCCTGAAGTCTGAGCACAGAATTTATCAAGGGCTGTGAGACCTTTGATAAATTAGGAGCACAATAGACAGGAGACTACCACATATGCTGGTCTATAAGCATACCCAGAATAGACTAGATTAGTAAATGTCCCCCAATATGTCTAATTTATGTTGGCATCATAAAATTGACCAATTTTTTACTTTTTGAAGACATTAGAGGGCTTCAAAGTATAGCAGCAATTTTCTAAATTTTCATGAAAATTTTAAAATCTGAATTTTTCAAAGACCAGTTAAGTTTGAACTGGATTTGAGGGGCCATTCTGTGAGAAATACCCCATAAATGACCCCATTGTAGAAACTACACCCCTCACAGTTTTCAAAATGACATTCAAAAAGTGTGTTAACCCTTTAGGTCTTTCACAAGAATTGCAGCAAAGTGGAGGAGAAAAATCAAAATCTGCATTTTTTACACTAACATATTCTTGTAGCCCCATTTTTTTCATTTTTAAAAGTGGTAAAAGGAGAAAAAGCCCCCCAAAATTTGTAGCTCAATTTCTTTCGAGTACGTAAATACATCATATGTTGACATAAAGTGCTTTGTGGGCTCACAACATGGCTCAAGAGGGAAAGAGCAACTGTAGGATTTTTTTAAACAAATTTTGCTGTCATGGTTTTTGGGGCCATGTTGCATTTAGGAAGCCCCCATGGTGCCAGAACAGCAAAAAAAACATATGGCATACTATTTTGGAAACTACACCCCTCAAGGAATGTAACAAGGGGTATAGTGAGCCTCAACACCCCACAGGTGTTTGGCGACTTTGCGTTGAAGTTGGGTGTAAAAATGGAAAATTAGATTTTCTCTATCGGCTCCATTGGGGGACACAGACCATGGGTGTATGCTGCTGTCTCTAGGAGGTATGACACTATGGCAACAAAAAAAAGTCGGCTCCTCCCAGCAGGATATACCCGCCTCTAGGCCCTGAGCTAATCAGTTTTAGCTTAGTGTCTGAAGGAGGTGGACATGGTCTGGAATTCTCCAACCAGGTCTTCTGTTTCTTATTTTTCCTAGTTAGGGTATGTGTTAGTTTTTTATTCCGTTTTCTTTCATGTTTTCAGGTGGGGACTGAGGAACTGCGGCTCACTGTTTCCTCATTGTGATTGAGGGGGCACAGACATTGCGTATATGCGCTGTTCACCCCCTCTCGCCAACGGTCAGCGTCTGGGGTTGTACCTCATGGGTCCGGGTCCCCCTATTCCCTGCTCGCTTTGCTCGCACATGGTAGCTCAGCGTGATGCAGGTAACAGAAAGCTGACTGAAGACCTCACAGAAGACTCCATTAGGTAAGTACTTCTGATTGAGGTGAGTATATATTCTTCTCCCTTTAGGTACTGACTTGCAACCTCTGGAGACCCTCATTTTTTGGCCCACCTTTCAGGGTCCAAGGGGCTGGCCTGTGTTAGGGGCTCTATCTTTTATTCTAAAAAAAAGGGGCGAGCAATGGCATATTGGGAATGAATGGTTTACTTTATTATTATGCACGTGTGTGTGTGTTATACTATGCGGCTGACATCCGCGGCGCTTACTATGTGGCTGACAGCCGCGGCGCTTTTACTGTTCGGGCGCATGAAGCGCCGACTTACTTTCGCTTTCGGCAGCAGACGACTGTCGGCGAATATGTGTATCGCCCGCTCACTTCCCCGTGGGCGCATATGCGGCTGACATGTGCGCCTGGGGCAAGGAGCGGGCGCCATTACTATTGTTCTTCTCGGCGGCCGGGGAGCTATAGCTCCGCCCACAGGGCCGCCGGAGCTCACTGGAGGCGCGGATTGTCCTCCAATCAGCGCCGTGCGTGCGATTTTCGGTGGCAGAGGCCAATCAGACAGGGCCCCTGCTCCAGGCACGCCCCTCTCTAGCTATTGGCTGGCCTGTTTCTCCCTCTCTATCTACACAGAGCGGAGTTCTCCTCACAGCAGCCACCACAGGGGACACAGACTCGGGTGAGATAGTTCTTTTTTCATTATGTTCGTACCCAGAATTGTTCCTCCCTCTAAACAGACAACTGGAGCGTTAGTTTCCTATTTGGTCTGTAAGAACTGTAATTCCAAAATACCTGGTTCTGCTGAACCCACTTGCTCTGCCTGCTCCTCTGCTGCCCCAGACCCCCTGGTACCCTCGGATGCTCTTTCAGTTCTGGTGGATTCGGCCGCCCCTCCAGCCTGGGTTTCTTCCCTATCCCAGTATATGGGCTGACTTGACTCAAGTCTCCCGTTCGGTGGCTGAGGCTTCTCGTGACGTGGTGTCTGCCTTGAAGAGGTCTGCCCTGTGCCAACCCTCTAAAGGGCCCCGCTCCTCTTCTCCACATACTTCACCCTCTCACAGGCGTACTAGGGGTGTATCTTCTGACTCTTCCATTGAGTCTTCAGGTAGACGTGGGTGCTCCCCTCGTGGGTCCCGCCCCCCCGTGTCATCTGGTCACAAACGTCGCTCCTCCAGAGGACGTTCCCGGAATCGCCACTCTGCCTCGCAAGAGTCGCGTACCCGGTCATGGTCGCCCCCCACTTGTTCACATTCTCCTGGTGGATGAGGCTTTCGAATTGGCATCTGACTCGGAGGACCGCTCGGATACAGTTGAAATGGTGAACTCATTGGTTGCGGCCATAAGAGACACCTTTCACTTAGAGGACCCAGGATCTTCGGATGTGACTCCTGAAGTATCTTTTCATCATGCTAAACTGGCACCTCAAAGGTTCAGCTCTCACGCTGAATTTGACACCCTTCTGGAATCTGCATGGAAACATCCGGACAAGAGGCTCCCGGGAATGAAGAAGGTTCAGGTGCGTTACCCATTCGACAAGGACCTTGCCTCTAAGGTGGTTTCCCCTCCCTTGGTGGATCCACCATTTTCCCGCCTCTCTAAGGCTACTACACTGTCGCTAGCAGATATGGCTGCTTTCAAGGATTCAACGGACAAGAAGGTGGAGTCCTTAGCGAAGTTTGCCTCTGAAGCAGCAGGCTCTTCTCTGCTTCCCACCTTCGCCTCGGCTTGGGTGTCCAAGGCCCTATCGGTGTGGTGCTCAAAACTCCGTCAGGGTATCCAGGCGGGATCCCCCCAGAGGATCTGTCTGCTTTGGTTCTCCAATGCTCTAAAGCTGGGGACTTTATGTGCACAGCTTCCATGCAGTCAGCCCGTTGTGCTGCCTTTGCTGTGGGTCACCTGGCGGCCCTCCGCCGTTCCATGTGGCTTAAGGCTTGGGATGTGGATGCGGATGCCGCTTCCAAAAGGTCTCTCACCGAGCTTCCTTTTACTGGTGCCCGTCTTTTTGGCAAGCGCCTTGATGAGATTATCTCTGAGGCGACGGTTGGCAAGAGTTCCTTGTTGCCTCAAAATAAGGCTCGCTCTACTTCCCAGAGGAAGTCCTCTTCCTTTCAGTCCTTTCGGACATTTGGCCCTAATAAGGGGTCTAGGCAGGCGCCTTCGCGGGACAAGAAGGCTCCCTCATTCCGGGCTTGCCCGTCTTGGAAGTTGGACACCAACCGTTCCGGCCGTTTTGCGGCCAAATCGGGCAAACGCAAACCCACTTCTGCATGAAGTGATGCCCCCACCCGCAGATTTTTCTCGGGTGGGAGGTCGTCTCTTACTTTTTCGAGACATCTGGACCACACACATTCAGGACTCTTTGGTCAGGGACGTGGTGTCCAACGGATACCGAATGGAATTTGCCTCCCTCCCGAGGGATCGTTTTTTTCAGTCCCGGGCCCCCCGGTCTCCTTCTCTGGCGAAACAGTTTCGGGAGGCTCTCCGGTCCCTGCTTCTCCAGGAGTTATTTTTGGGGTTTCTATTCCAATCTTTTTGTGGTCCCCAAGAAGGGCGGTTCTGTGCGGCCAATCCTGGACCTCAAGCGTCTCAACCTTCATCTTCTCATCCGCCCCTTCCGATTGGAATCCCTCCGTTCGGTAGTGGCATCCATGGAACAAGGGGAATTTCTTTCTTCAGTGGACATCAAAGATGCCTACCTCCATGTTCCAATATTTCCCAGCCATCAATGGCTTTTTTTCCTATTACTCCTTGTGAAAATGAAACATTTGGGATAACACCAGCATTTTAGTGAAGAAAATAAAATTTTTCATTTTCACGTCCAACTTTAATGAAAATTTGTCAAACACCTGTGGGGTGTTAAAGCTCACTATACCCATACTTACATTCCGTGAGGGGTGTAGTTTCCAAAATGGGGTCACATGTGGGTATTTATTTTTGTGCGTTTATGTCAGAACCGCTGTAAAAGGTAAAAGGAGAAAAAGCCCCCCAAAATTTGTTGGGCAATTTTTACCGAGTACGGTAAAGTGAGAGAGCGCCATGCGCATTTAAGGCCTAAATTACGGATGCAAGAGTTAGACTTGCCTCGGATACCAAAATTACCCTATGGCAGTGTTTCGCAAACAGAGTGCCTCCAGCTGTTGCAAAACTCCCAGCATGCCTGGACAGTCAATGGCTGTCTGGCAATACTGGGAGTTGTTGTTTTGCAACAGCTGGAGACTACGTTTTAGAAACCGTGCCATACCAGAGGTTTCTCATTTTTATTGGGGGGGGGGGGGACTGTGTAGGGGTATGTTTATAGGTAGTGTTTTTAGGGTACATTCAGACTGCTGGGGGATTACAGCGAGTTTCCTGCTGGGAGTTTGAGCTGCAGCAGAAAATTTCCTGCATCTCTAGCTTGCAGCGAGAGACTAACTGTAAACCCCCGCCCCTTGTGAATGTACCCTGTACATTCGCATGGAGGGGGGGGAAAACCCCCAGGTACCACCACCATCTTCTCCCCCCCCCCCCCTCTCTGCCTGACATCCAGGGGCGGGCAGAGCGGGGAATTTCCATGGTAACCCCTCCGCCTTTAACTTCCATTGGTCAGTAGTCATTACTAATGGCAGGGGATAGGGGGGGATGGCACCACTGCCACCTCGCTCCTATCCCTTAGGAGGATTGGGGCTGTCACTGACAAATCCTTTCATCCCTATTTTCCGGGCAATCGGGTCATCAGAGATCCGATCAGCCCGGAATTGCCACAAACGTCGATTTGCCGCCATGGCCGACATGGGGGGTTCTCAGGACCCTCCTAGGCATTTTCACAGGATGCCTGCTGAAAGATTTCAGCAGGCATCTCGGTCCGGTCCCCGACGGCTAGCGGCGGGGACCGAAATTCCCACGGGCGTATCCATACACCCTCAGTCCTTAAGGACTTTGAAACGGGGGCGTATGGGCACGCTCTCCATCCTTAAGGGGTTAAGATCTGCATATGAAAACAACACGCCTACCTTTGTTGCCTGCAGCCACCTCCCTGGCTGTCCGGACACGGAATCAAACCAACTGTAACGAGAAACTGAAAATAAACAGTATTCACCTGCATCCTTTTGGACTCTTTGCTGAATCAGGGTAATCTGACAACCCATGGTCGTGCTGTTGGTGCTTCTGGTTCTTCCGCTGTTTACACCTGGCAGTGGCATTGAATGACATTTAATAGAACTAAAGGTCCTGGGTGCAACAATCCTCCCATGAGGACCAGCCTCAACAGCTTTGTAGATTGCGCTCATGTTTGCAACTCCATATACATTTTATTTTCTTCATACTTCTTTCTTCATACTTTTTTCTTTCTGTCATTCAGACTTTCATTCATTCTCACTCACTCACTCACTTTAATTCGTTTGTTCTCTCTCTCACTCACTCAATTACTCACTCAATCACTCACTCACTCTCTCTCTTACTCACTCACTCAGTCAGTCTCTCTCTCTTTCTTTCTTTTTTTTTATTAATTTTTTTCCATCTTCTTCTTCTTCTTCAGACCCCATCATAGCACTAATGCTTATCCAATACCACCAGCAGATGGAGACACTCCATTGCAACATTGGTTGTGAGCAGCAGTTTCTAAAAACAAATGCCTCATGGCTGATTTCTCATCAATCAATGGATGGCAAATTTTGTTTTTATCATTCACTGACCACAGAACCAATGCATGGTCAAGCAACAGCAATGACGCACCCTTGTGAATAACCATGAGACCCTCACATCATTTAACAGGATTCAGCACCACCTGCAAGACAGCTACGTATCATGTCATGTCAAACCTGCACAGGTGTGCTAGATTAGTATTATTATTAATTTTTTAGTTTTTATGACATCAATCAGTGTGCAAACATGGTCAGTAAAATGCCAAATGGATAGACGTTCATAAACCAGTCAGTGCAACTCATTATTGTGGTCTCTAATTGTGGAACTCTTTTTTTTTTTTGTGAGGATACGATGAGCTTATCCAATTAAGGAGGCCATTCAGCAGTACTGGGTCTGGACAGCAGCGGCACCTTCTGCAGCCAGACTGACTGACATGACAAGGCAGGCAACAGCTGCAGCAGCACCCACAGAGGATTAAATAAGAATCTGTCTTTTTTAACACTGGAATGGGGTGGTGCACTGTACCCGAAGATACTGCCATATCGGGTCAATGCATTGGGCGACGGAAGCAAGTTTCCAAATCGGCTCCCATTCTCAAAAATCCATTTAATTTATGGTCCCCAGATAGGGGACGTATCAGATATTAAACTGATAAGAACAGATTTTTGATTGAAAAAACCTTTATTACCAATCAATTGTCAATCACACAATAAATATATTCACCATAACAGAACTGACTTTTTTTTATCTATCTATCTATCTATCTATCTATCTATATATATATACCGTATTTATCGGGGTATACCACGCACCGGCCTATAACATGCACCCTCATTTTACCAAGGATATTTGGGTAAAAAAAGTTTTTTACCCAAATATCCATGGTAAAATGAGGGTGCGTGTGTGCGCGTGTATACCCCGATAAACCCCCAGGAAAGGCAGGGGGAGAGAGGCCGTCGCTGCCCGCTTCTCTCCCCCTGCCTTTCCTGGGGTCTAGAGCGCTGCTGTCGGCCCTTCTCACCCCCTGGTTATCGGCGCCGACAGCCAGGGGGAGAGAAGGGGCAGCGGCACCCATTGCCGGCGCCGCTGCCCTGTTGCCTCCCCCCATCCGCGGTGGCAAAATTACCTGGGTCGGGTCCGCGCTGCTGCAGGCCTCCGGCGCGCGTCCCCTGCGTCATTGCTATGCACGGCGCGGCGCATGACGTCAGTGCGCCGCGCCGTGCAGCGCATAGCAACAGGTAATTATGCCACCGGGGATGGGGGGAGGCAACGGGGCAGCGGCGCCGGCAATGGGTGCCGCTGCCCCTTCTCTCCCCCTGGCTGTCGGCGCCGCTTCTCTCCCCCTGGCTATCGGCGCCGGCACCGTTAGTCAGGGGGACAGAACGGGCAGCGGCGCCGATAGCCAGGGGGTGAGAAGGGCCGGCAGCAGGGCTCTAGACCCCAGGTAAGGCAGGGGGAGAGAAGCGGGCAGCGACGGCCTTTCTCCCCCTGCCTTTCCTGGGGGTGTATCGGCGTATAACACGCACATAGAATTTAGGCTGAAAATTTTAGCCTAAAAAGTGCGTGTTATACGCCGATAAATACTATATATATATATATATATATATATATATATATATATATAGATATATAAAAAAAAATATTTTATTGAAGAGCTGAGGTATGTGCTCTTAAAGAGTAGCTATCCTCAACTAAAATGTCCATATTCCCCCTCCCCATCTTTCCCTCACACTGTCTACATCTATCCCTGTTTTTTTTTTATCCTCTTAAAACATTAGAACAATACCTTTTTCCACTCCTCTTCGGTAGCTCAGAGTTGAGCAGTCTCACGATTGCAGGAAGTCGGCGGGCGGGCCGACGTGACGTCATCTGAAGCCTCGCCGGCCACCACTTCCGCCCATCTTGCTGTATTCTGCGCTCAATGTCGGGAGCGCGCATACAGGCGCGCATACAGGCTGGGAGGGACGGCAGCCTCTGAGTCTCCTCCTTTCTGTTTAGTTTTGCACGTACCATTCAGAGAGGAGGAGAGTCTGAGAACGGAGCTGCTGTACTGTGCCCTGAGGGAATTTATAATATCAAAATGGTGGGTAGTACAATTGATTATATGCCCAAAACAATAAAAATAAAATTTCACAAAGCTGCAATCCCCAATGAATGACTGCAGACCGCAGTGCATTATAAATGGTGTGAATAATAGTGATTTTATCCCAATCAAAAATGATGCATCATTTTTGAATGGGATAAAATCTCCATTATTGACACCATTTATAATGCACTGCTGGCTGCAGCCATTCATTGGGGATTGCAGCTTTGTGAATTTATTTATTTATTTTTTCATATAAAGCTGCACTCCCAAATGAATGGCTGCAGCCAGCAGTGCATTATAAATGGTGTCAATAATGGAGATTTTATCCCATTCAAAAATGATGCATCATTTTTGTAATGGAATAAAATCTCTTTTTTTTCCACTATCTATACCAGTGGTCCCCAAACTGTGGCCCTCCAGATGTTGCAAAACTACAACTCCCAGCATGCCTGGACAGCCAACGGCTGTCCAGGCATGCTGGGAATTGTAGTTTTGCAACATCTGGAGGGCCACAGTTTGGGGACCACTGACCTATACTGCATTGCTGCGGTTTTATCGTGTACATGTGCTCACTGATTGCATATTTTATTGCATTAGGAACACCGCAGCAATTCAGGATAGGTGGTGATTAAAAAAAAAGATTTTATTCCATTCAAAAATTGTGCATATTTATTGATGGAATGAATTCACAATTTATATCCCCATCTTGACTGTATTGCACATAACACCATAACCTCCCCCCAATGGAATAAATGCGCTTTTTTTGCTCACCATCTATACTGGAGTGATCCGGTGTTACTCAATAAAACCACAGCACTACAATATAGATAGTGATCCAAAGTCCCAAATGAGTCCAAAATCAGAAATTTACCGTGCATACCATCCACACTCAATATATGATAATGAGCGTGCATAGCATGCAGGCTCAAAACATGATAATGAGAGTGCATAGCATGCATGCTCAATACCTGATATTGAGCATCCATAGCATGCACACTCAATACATAGTAATAAACATGAATATTTTGAGCGTGCATAGCCTGCATGTTCAATACATGATATTGAGCATGCATAGCATGCACAGTAAGAATATGATATTGAGCATGCATAACATACACACTCAATACATGATAATGAGCGTGCATAGCATGCAGGCTCAATACATTGTAATGAAAGTGTGTAGCATGTATGTGTAGCATACATTGAGCATCCATAGGATGCATACTCAATATATAATAATGAACGTTAATATATGAGTGTGCATAGCATGCATGCTCAATACATTATATTGAGCATGCATAGCATACACACTCAATACATGATAATGAACGTGAATATATGAGCGTGCATAGCATGCATGCTCAATACATGTTATTGAGCATGCATAGCATCCACAGTCAATACATGATATTGAGCATGCATAGCATGCACAATCAATACATGATATTGAGCGTGCATGGCATAAACACTCAATACATGATAATGAGCATGCATAGCATGCAGGCTCAATACATCGTAATGAAAGTGTGTAGCATGCATGCTCAATAAATGATATTTTGCATGCATAGCATGCACACTCAATACATAATTAACGTGAATATTTTGAGCGTGCATAGCCTGCATGTTCAATACATGAAATTGAGCATGCAAAGCATACACAATCAATACATGATAATGAGCATGCATAGCATACATTTTCAATAAATGATATTGAGCATGCATAGCATACACACTCAAAAATGATATTGAGCATGCATAGCATACAGGCTCAATACATCATAATGAGAGTGCATAGCATGGATGCTCAATATATAATAATGAACATGAATATATGAGCGTGCATAGCATGCACAGTCAATACATGATATTGAGCATGCATAGCATACACACTCAATACATGATAATGAATGTGAATATATGAGCGTGCATAGCATGCATGCTCAATACATGTTATTGAGCATGCATAGCATCCACAGTCAATACATGATATTGAGCGTGCATAGCATGCACAATCAATACATGATATTGAGCGTGCATGGCATAAACACTCAATACATGATAATGAGCATGCATAGCATGCAGGCTCAATACATCATAATGAAAGTGTGTAGCATGCATGTTCAATATATTACATTGAGCATCCATAGGATGCATACTCAATACATAATAATGAACGTTAATATATGAGTGTGCATAGCATGCATGCTCAATACATGATATTGAACATGTATATCCTACACACTCAATACATTATAATGAGCGTGCATAGCATGCAGGCTCAATACATCATAATGAGAGTGCATAGCATGCACACTCAATACATAATAATTAGCGTGCTTATCTGATCAATACCTGATGTTGAGCGTGCATAGCCTGCACAGTCAGTACATGATAATGAGCCTGCATAGCTGAGTGTGCATAACATGCACACTCAATACATGATAATGAGTTTGCTTAGCTGAGCGTGCATAGCATGCAGGCTCAAAATATGATATTGAGCAGCCCTAGCTTGCTGTCGCTATAAATACAATGTGCAGAGTATTATTAAACCTTGTATAATTGATTATTGTACTGAAAAAGGATGATAGCCACTAACATGTTATCTCAACAAGACCAAAACCAAGTAATGGAGAATTTTGCTTTAGGCTATTACATACTCTATTAATCTATTTACTAAAGGCAACTGGATATTCATATGCTGCAGAGGAGGAAAGGAATGAAGAATATAATCCTGAAGAATCTTCTGATGAGGTAATTAATATTCTTTATTATATATATATATATATATATATATATATATATATATATATAATTTTTTTTTAATACTTATTATTATATTAATTCACTTTTTTTTTTTTTTAAATAGGAAGATTATAGTATTCAACAGGAGACGGAAAGTGACAGTGAGGAGGAAACAGCTGCAACAATACATGAAATAACGCCGGTAAGCATATCAACAAGCTACACTTGAAGATCATTTGAACACTGTAATTGAACCCACACCAGGGTCTAACCTACACATTACTAACAGCGCCCTGATGTTTAGCTTTCTACCCCGTTTGACAAAAGATCTCCATAGACCACAATGCGCAAAATAAAAAAAATAAAATAAAATAATGTTTTAGATCTAGCCCATTCATTCCTATCCACCAAAAATAGACACTGGAGGCTGACTTCCAGTACCCTGCTGTTTAGCTTCCTACTTCATTTGACACAGGATCTCCATAGACCACAATGGGCCATTGAATTCAATGGGCAAAAAATCTCAATATTATAGATCTAGCCCATTCATTCCTATACACCAACAATAAACCCTGGAGGCTGACTTCATACTCAGCCTCCAATGGTATTTTGACTAAACAAACCTCAAATGTTTAATGGGTTAATTTGTTGGTGTATAGGAATGAATGGGCTAGATCAGTGTTGTTCAAACAGTGGCCCTCCAGATGTCGCAAAACTACAACTCACTCACAGTCCAGGCATGCTGGGGGTTTTAGTTTTGCAACATCTGGAGGGCCACAGTTTGAAGACCACTTGGCTACATCTATCTTCTACAATCTTCACTATCACCAATCTCTTCTTTCTCCTGCCCTAATCTAGCAGCCAAACATTACCATGACACCCTAAAGTCTACCCTGGATCAAATGGCACCCTCTAAAACACGAATCTCCCGACACAGACGGCAGCAACCCTGGCACACGCTAACAACCCGCTTTCTCAGGCGATGCTCTAGGTGTGCTGAACGTCTCTGGAGGAAAACTAAGACTTCTTCAGACTATCTGCACTATAAATTCATGCTTAAATCCTATTACTCCGCTCTTCACCTTGCCAAACAAACATATTTTACCTCCCTCATCTCCTCTCTGTCTAACAACCCAAAACACCTTTTTGACACGTTCAACTCTCTCCTTCGGCCTAAAGTACAGACCCCAATCACTGATCTCTGTGCTGAAGACCTGGCCAAATACTTCAAAACTAAAATCGATGAAATTCGTGATGAAATCCTCTCCCAGTCCCCTAAAAGTTCTGATCCAATTCCCAGCCACGTCTCCTCTTCATTACAGGCTCAAAAACTGAGAGTGATGGAGGATGAGGTTTCCAAGCTCCTCTCCTCCGCCCGCCCCACTACCTGCTCTAGTGACCCCATGCCTTTACACCTCATCCAGTCTCTCTCTCCTGCTATCAGCTGTCACCTAACTAAAATCTTTAACCTCTCCCTCTCTTCTGGGGTCTTTCCCTCCTCCTTCAAACACTCTATCATAACCCCACTATTGAAAAAACCATCTCTGGACCCTTCCTGTGCAGCCAACTATCGACCCGTCTCAAATCTCCCCTTTATCTCCAAACTCCTGGAATGCTTGGTCTACTCCCGCCTTATCCGCTATCTCTCCGAGAACTCTCTCCTTGACCCCTTACAGTCTGGTTTCCGCTCCATTCACTCCATTCACAGAAACGGCCCTAACCAAAGTCACTGACGATCTTCTGATGGCCAAATCAAATGGCAATTTCTCTTTACTGATTCTCTTGGACCTGTCTGCGGCTTTTGACACTGTGAATCATCAACTCCTCCTCAGTAGTCTCCGCTCCATCGGTCTCAAGGACTCTGCTCTCGCCTGGTTTTCCTCCTATCTCTCTGGCCGCTTCTTTAGCGTCTCGTTTTCTGGCTCTACTTCTTCTCCTCTTCCCTCTGCTGTCGGGGTTCCCCAGGGATCGGTCCTAAGTCCTCTACTCTTTTCACTCTACACATCCCCCATTGGAAAAACAATCAGTGGATTTGGTTTCCAGTACCACCTCTACGCTGATGACATCCAACTTTATACCTCCTCCTCCAACATCACCCCTGCACTCCTACAGAATATCAGTGACTGTCTCTCTGCCGTCTCAGACATCATGTCCTCTTTATATCTGAAACTAAATCTTTCTAAAACAGAACTTCTTGTCTTTTCTCCATCAACTGATACTGTACCTAACCCTGACATTTCCATCTCGGTATGTGGTACTACCATAACTCCCGGGCAGAAGGCTTGCTGTCTTGGAGTTATACTTGACTCTGATCTGTCTTTCACTCCCCATATTCAGTCTCTTTCACGTTCTAAAAAATGAAAGAAGCAATCCAATTGGTTGCTATGGGCAACTGCACAACTCTTCCTCTACACTGGTTTTGATGAATCTCCCCCATAGAGTTCTGTGATTATACTCATATTAGTTTGAACTTTTGTGAACTAGGTCAATTGAATACAACACATTACCTCCTTTTTCAATTAACCTAGTTGCCCATTTATGGTATCCAATCAACCTAGTTTCCACGGTTCAAAGTATCAATTGACCTATATCTGTCAAACCTAATTAAAGAATAATCACACAACTTGAGCTGAACCCAGGAATTGAACCCACACCAGGGTCTCCCATACATATTACTACCAGTACCCTGCTGTTTAGTTTCCTACTTCATTTGACACAGGATCTCCATAGACCACAATGGGCCATTGAATTCAATGGGCAAAAAATCTCAATGTTATAGATCTAGCCCATTCATTCCTATACACCAACAATAGACCATGGAGGCTGACTTCATACTCAGCCTCCAATGGTATTCTGACTCACCAAAATGATAATGTTTAATGGGTTAATTTATTCCTAAATTTCTGTACTTTCCTTTTTTGTCTGTAGCTTGATGCATTGGACAAACATTTTAGCAGGAACTGGTGGGTTTGGATAAAACAGTCCCCCATAGGGCTACTGTAAGTGGTCCCCAAATTTTTTTGTGACACCCCTATGTCCATTTAATATATTGTTCAAGAGGATTACATTTTTTTATTGTATACAATTTTTTATCTTTTTGTATTCATTTTTAGAAACGAAAAGCTCTTCTGGAAAGACTAAGAAAAAAGGCAGAACTACATGGCGAGCTACATGAGCACTCTTTCCAAAACGACCCAGAGTGGCCAAGCATCAATGACATCCCAGGTGACATAGTTACATAGTTACATAGTTAGTACGGTCGAAAAAAGACATATGTCCATCAAGTTCAACCAGGGAATTAAGGGGTAGGGGTGTGGCGCGATATTGGGGAAGGGATGGGATTTTATATTTCTTCATAAGCATTAATGTTATTTTGTTCCAGGAATGTATCTAATCCTGTTTCAAAGCTCTTAATTGTTCCTGCTGTGACCAGTTCCTGAGGTAGACCATTCCATAAATTCACAGTCCTCACGGTAAAGAAGGCGTGTCGCCCCTTGAGACTAAACTTTTTCTTCTCCAGACGGAGGGAGTGCCCCCTCGTCCTTTGGGGGGTTTAACCTGGAACAGTTTTTCTCCATATTTTTTGTATGGGCCATTAATATACTTATATACGTTTATCATATCCCCCCTTAAACGTCTCTTCTCAAGACTAAACAATTGTAACTCCTTTAATCGCTCCTCATAGCTAAGATGATCCATGCCCCATATTAGTTTAGTCGCGCGTCTCTGCACCCTTTCCAACTCCGCAGTGTCCCTTTTATGGACAGGTGCCCAAAACTGAACAGCATATTCCAGGTGAGGCCGTACCAATGCTTTATAAAGGGGGAGTATTATCTCCCTGTCCCTTGAGTCCATGCCTCTTTTGATACATGACAATATCCTGCCGGCTTTGGAAGCAGCAGCCTGACATTTCATGCTATTCTGTAGTCTGTGATCTACAAGTACACCCAGATCCTTCTCTACCAGTGACTCTGCCAGTTTAATCCCCCCTAAGACATACGACGCATGCAGGTTATTAGTACCCAGATGCATAACTTTACATTTATCCACATTGAACCACATTGAACTATAATGATCCAAGAATTGGGAATACACATTGGTGCAAGTGCCAAAATTGCAAAATTATGCCAACAAGAAATGAGAGCATCTGCTGCCAGGAGGAGGATATTCTTAATCCCCACTTTGATAAAGGACTAACTTGTATTCTACAACACGAGGAGTTAGTCAACTTGAGATTTAAAGAAAAAAGTTCAGTGGATGGATAAGTGCCAAAGAATTGTAAAAAAATCGCAATAGGTAATAATATTGTATTGTATAAAAATTTTTATATCTTTTTTAGAAACATTTTTTTTTAATGTTTTTAAATATTACTCTCTTTTTTTAACCTTTTCATAAAACTTGAAAAATTAAAAATGTGCATATCAGCATTTCTCTGTGTTTACATGAACATAATTGCAGTTGCTATTACAATTCATTTTATTTTTTATTTATTTTTTTGTGTGCAAATAATTTACCAATCTCAAAGTACATTTACACAAACTTTAGCGTATACGGCTGGGGGAGATAAAACCGGGGGATCACGTATCCCTGCCATATGCAACCGTATGTTAATTCCTTTCTATGAGCCAACTGAAGTGAAATGCCGATTATGGTTGGCTCATTTTTGCCCTGTATGCGCTTTTTCCACAGACCTAAAGCCATAGTCGACCATGGTTTTACTTCACCTTTTTAGGTACGGTTGAAAGTGCATACGGGACAAAAATGAGCCAACCTCACTGAGGATCACTCCGGTCGGCTCATTGAAATGATTTACCATACGGCAGGGATACGGTAGCACATGGTTTTAGCTCCACCACAGCCTTATGAACTCATGTCAGTGTAACAACATGATGTAGGTCTTTATAAGTCTTCGCCCAGGTTTGTGAAATTTGAATCTAAATCCACATATCTGTAAATTATTCATAATTTTTAAACTATTTTAATCTTATTTTATTTGTAGGGTTATTCGCAAGTCCGCATATAGATCCTACTCTTGTTTTGCCCATGGAATCCTTGGGCCTAAACGACGAAAGCCAATACCATCATGTGTCGTCAATTTTATTAGGTCTGAATTTCCAGATCCTGACGGGCAATATATTGGATTCCACTGGCCTGATGAATACCCAGCAAGTGACATGGCTGCTGATGTTTGATTCACTATGACACTTACTTTCTGCACTTTTCATGTTACTACAGTTTTACATTGCACTTTTATTGTTTACAATTTTTTTATGTTTATTTATCTTGTTATTTATATTATATTAATTAGTTATTTAAATTTTTATGGTGGTTATTTTATTTTGTCTATTTTAATCTGTCTACACCAGTCATTTCCCAAACGTGGTCCCTCGGCACACTGCTATTCCATTTGACACTTCCCATTGTTGGAGTTTATTTTTCCGTTGATTTTTTTATTTTTTTATTTCCAGCCCTGGCATGCTCGCTGATGACTGACGGCACAGGGTGGAAGGGAAGCCTGCGTGCGAACTGCGCACAGTGTCCCCCTCCCCCTTGCGGCCCAGTGAGGCAAAAATGGAGCCATGGTGAAGAAGATGTAATACCTGCGGTGCCACCGTCACTGCGGTGTCACCCAGGTCCACCCTCTACCCACCCCAACTGTCAACCCCCCCCCCCGTCCACACCCGTGTCACCATGTTCATCCTCCTGTCCTCACTGTCACACATGTTCCCCCTCCCCGTCAATCATGTCTACCCCCTATTCACATCTGTCACCCATGTACACTCCTCTACACCCCTGTTACCCAATTACACCCCTCTGTTACCCATGTACACTCCTCTACACCCCTCTATAAACCATGTACACTCCTCTACACCCCTCTATAAACCATGTACACTCCTCTACACCCCTCTATAAACCATATACACTCCTCTACACCCCTCTGTCACCCATGTACACCCCTCTGTTACCCATGTACACTCATCTACACCCCTCTGTTGCCCACGTAAAATAATTGCGGATCCTAATGTGTTTGTTTTGCATGTTTAACAGTGAAGAATTGTGTGTGGAATAAATAGTCAAGATGGCAACAATTCAAAGTAGAGAAGATATTATTTGTCAGTTGCTATATAAAGCAGAAATTTAAAATACATACCAACTGAAAAATAGATAATCCATACTCCTTGTATCTCGGCCAGCTGCAGCACCTGGCGTATGAGATAACCCCCGGTTTTCTATAAAATTTTACCTTGTTTAAAGGTAGTCTTATATGGCATATAAAAAAAATATTAGTTCCTTAGAAACTGAATATTTTTGATTTACGTTTTTTTTAAACAATTGATGATTAAAATTTATTTTCTGTAATGAAAACATTTCACAAAAACAAGTAGTAATAATATTTTTTAATAAACAACACTATAATAATAAACCATTAATAAAAAAAAGTATTTTTTACTCATGAAAATATACATGAATATGCATGTTAAACAATATAGCACATAAACAAGTATATAGCACATAACAAACAAGTAAAAAATTAAAATCTTGAGTGGTGTTTTTCAACCATTGATTGTTTGTCTGGTTTTTCAATTGGTGCTATATTAGAAGCCATTGTTGACCGGCGAGAGGTCCAGTCTATGGAAATGTTTCCATCGGCAAGTTCCATTACATCCTGCATGATTTTCGAGACGAATTCCTGAGTGGTTGGCTCATACACTGATCGTACAAACCACTCTTTCCGGGCTTTTGAATAGGCAAGATTGTACCTCGGTGTGCCTAAAGGTCCGCTAGTTTCAGTCTCTCTTGTAACAACTGCTTGCACTCTATTCACATTATAATTATGGTCAAGAGCAGCAAGCTGTGTTCGAGCATACACCCCGTCTGTACTAAAATGAAGTCTTTTAGGCCTGTATTTTGTTAGTGAACTATGAAACACTTCCAGATCTCCAGTGTGACAAAAGTTGCTAAGATGTCTAAGGTCTTTTTGTAGTCTTGTATCCATGACAATTTTTCCAAGTTCAACATAACAGGCACTTTGTATTTTTAACCATTTTCGGGTGGACTGAATGTCCTCAGGGAGTTGGTCATGATGACAAGATGATTCCTGACCATTATCATCCTTCCAAAAATGAACGTTGGTGACATGGTACAAGACAGAGTTCCATCTGTTTACAAGTTCATCTGGATTGCATTCACAAGTATTAGAACTCCACCATAAATGATTTTTAATTGGTCCTATCCATTCTGCTAAATCTTGGCAGTTTTTTTTTGCTGACGGCAAGTAGCTTTTTTCCAATAGATTTAGCTAAGTGCCAGACATCAAACTGGTGACCAATTGTTTTATATTCCTCACGCAGCATTTTTTTGATGGATACGTGCCGGTCAGTGCAAATGATGTCTATGTCCACTTTATTTTGCAGTAGAAATTCCATGGCATTCTTGCACGCTATTTTTTCAAGGGCAACAGAGGATAAACCAATACCGATTTGTTGAATGTTGTTAGTTTCTACATCCATCAATGTGTATATACAATATTTTGCACTGTGCCCGGGTGAATCACATTGTCCATCTCCAGCAACACATACTGCATGTTGTGATATTTTTTCCATTTCTAATTTTTGATTAATTGTCCAAGAGTTTTCAATTGCAGGAAATATATATATTTTTGGGATACGGTAGTAAGTAGCCTGGCTAATTCCCAAAATATTAAATATTTTTAGGAACTGTTGGATTTTGATGTAAGTGTTTCCACTAGTAATGATAGCAGTAGCTAACTGTAAATTTCCAATTGGTTTCTTTCCCAATCGGGGCTGGCTCTGCCATATGCGTTTTAAATGTTTGGCCTCACATTCAGCAAAGACTGAAATATATGATCCCTTTGTTTTTTTATACACTCTTAGTATTTTTTTGTTGCAGGGTGGATTAGAGGTACAAGGCATCTTGTGTAGTAATGTGTCCAAATAGCTTTCATAAACTATGAATTTTCTTTCTTCATGATGTGGTACATTTACATTTACAAATTTTTCACTTTGCACATGCTGACTGTCCTCTTCTTCGTAGTCTTCATCATCTGAATGAACTGAGTCTCCCTCATCATCACTTGAACTACTTTCATTTGTTGAGACTGGAGTTGTGATTGTTGATAAACTTTTATCTACTTCTAAAACAGATATAGGGGCATGCAGAGTAGATTCCTCCACAATAACAGTGACTTCAGGGTCTTCAATAGGTTGTATAGGTGAAATTGTCAATTCGGATAAAAGCGTGGCAGGTAGTAGTTCGTGTCTAGCTCTACAACTTTCTTGAAACTCAGGTACACTGTTAAGAGTTGCTGATCCAGTTGGTCCTATATTTTTTTTCGGAGTCGAAAATATTACACTGGCACCTTGCAATGGCTCCGAAGGCAGGTTTCCAAATACCAAGCTTTGTCTTGATTTTTTTTTCTCAAGTTTTTTTTTTAACCAGTCTTCTGCATTGTATTTTTATAGAGAAAGTTGTAGGTTTTACTTGTATACACTGATTTCCGGTTCCCCAATTCCTGTCAAATATAGTTGCTGCTTCCTTTTTCGTTATCTCTGAGGCTTGTGGCTCCGTTTCAGTTGGGTTAACATGAGGTACAATATTTCGGCAGGTTGGGCACATTTCCCCTGGCTTTAAACCATTGGTTGAAGCTACGTCTTCATCCAATCTTTTCCTCTTTTGAGGATTCAGGATTTCAGCCTCAACTGCCTCGGCAGCTTGAACTTGTATATCCTGTGTAGGGAAAATACTAGGAACGGCAAAGGGGGTGAGCCTCTGTTTTCCCGTATTTGGATTAAAGGTATAGTCAGTAGTTTTAAAATGGGCTGAGCAGAGCCGATAATTGTTCGTTTTAGAGAGATGAATGTGGTCAACCAGTTCATCAATTTTGGGAAACTCTTGATCTGTAGCCAATAGCCATGCCATGATACGATCCCTCTCTCTTGGGAAGGAATGCATGATGATATTATGGTCGCCTTTTACGCTCCTTGACTTGCAACCGTTGACAATGCAGCCCGGCATTTTCTAAAGAAGAAAATGGAATAATGGATTTTAAAATAAATACTAAATATGTCTATATAAAAATATTAAAATTACATTATGTTTCTATTTTCTAGGAGAACATTTGAAAAATAATATTTATTGAAAAAGCACCATTCAAATAATAAATACAAGATTAATATGTTAGTTCACTAGTACAGTAATGTAACTCCTTCCAAAATTTTACAAAGCTTTCTAAATAATTGTCATTTTTTTACTTGGCCTGTACTTATTACTGTTTATCCAAAATATGGTTACTCCGGTTGTTGCAAAACTTCATTGGCTGTCATGTATGTGTACCCTCTGTATGTCTGAGATTGCTGGGAGTTTTACTTTTGCAACAGCTTGTGGCACACTGATTGTGAAACACTGCTTTAGTGTGTCCTGTTTTAACTCAAATATTTTTACAAGATGAACACAAATCTTTTCAAATTATTATCGTTTGAGTTGAATCATGGCTTGTGTTTCTTTTGAGCCTTTGTGATAGTGCGGGAGCATTACATTATTGAACTGAGGCATAAGATAGTATCCACTATAATCTAAGAATGGTGCAGAATCACGTGGAATAAAATAGTGTCCATTAGTGGAAGATGTTCCCTATTGTGCATAGAGGCTAAAAAAATCTTTATAAATTATAGAGTAGTGTCATGTACTAAATGAAGATTGTAATTAACTATAAAACCCTTAAATACAGTAGAATATCTGAGAGCCTTTTAGTAATCTACTAAAACCACCCCCCCATATGATTTTAACCACTGTGCCATATTATTTCACCTTGATCCGCCACTATGTCTACTACTAATTTTCACCCTACTATTTCATTGCCCCTTTATTACCTCTGTGTGGCATGAAGAGGAAATACATTTATGTATCTAAAGGTTGTTGGGTTGCCCAAAGCAAACAATCATATAGCTTTTTTGATGAAAGAAGCGATCTGAACGGTTGCCATGGGACACTCTTCAGCTTCACATCAGGACAAGTTGTTCTAAAATCACCCACACTATATTTATGTATTACATAACTTTATGTAAAATTTTTATGCAAACCTGAAAAGCGGCTCTGATAAGTAGTAGACAATAAAGCAAAAGAAAAGAGCTGTTGATGAGTCTTCTGAAAAAAATCAAAAAAGGATAATGTCACATTGACACACAGAACTAAACATCATTTTATTACTTAGATTTTTGATCTATGTTGCACAGCTTTTAAAAAATTTAACACATAGACACCATAGGTGAACTAAGCCTAAATAGACAAAATTTATAACACAACAAATGACAACTTATCACAAGTTAACCCTACTAATCGCTTTTGAAAATGGGGATGTGGCTTCCATAAATGTGTGTAGCCTAGGACTGCACACACCAATACCAAAATATTATACACATAGTAGTACACGCAATTACGAAGCCATTACCGTCTCACTTGAGAACTGAGAGCACGCTCCACTGATCACAACATCACCGCTGTCCAGCCAAATCGTGGCATTGGTCCCTGAACCTAGTCCAATAACACCACCATCTGCATTTTCCAGCAAGAGGCACATACTGGCAAACCTTCATTCCGCTTGAAACTTGGTTAATATTGTAACAGCACTGCAAGGGTAAAAGAGTTCCACAGCGGAGGACTCAAGTAAAGCAGTGCGCCCCTGAATAACTCAGTACTCACCCCCACCCTACTAAATATCACTCATACAGCAGGGCTGTGACGACAGGGTATATTGGGCAGAAAATAGAGGGACTCCAGCACAGCTACTAAACTCATTTTTACGTTTTATTTCGACTACATTGGCACAGTGACGTCCGTGCCAGCTACATGTAATGCTAAGACATTGATTATAACAAAAAAAAATTTTTTATGTACATTTAGTTTATATTACATAATACAATTATGTATGTATTATTAAATGCCAACCTGTATAGCTGTTCTGTAGAGTAGTCAACAATAAACACAAATAAGATAGCTGTAGATGAGTCTTCTGAAAAATGAAAAGGAAAATGTCACATTGACATACAGACCAATACATTATTTTCCTAATTATGGTTTTGATCTATGTATCACAACTTGTTCCAAATTGAATGCATAGACACCTTATGGTGAACATTAGAGATGAGCGAACTTACAGTAAATTCGATTCGTCATAAACTTCTCGGCTCGGCAGTTGATGACTTTTCCTGTGTAAATTAGTTCAGCCTTCAGGTGCTCCGGTGGGCTGGAAAAGGTGGATACAGTCCTAGGAAAGAGTCTCCTAGGACTGTATCCACCTTTTCCAGACCACTGGAGCACCTGAAAGCTGAACTAATTTATTGAGGAAAAGTCATCAACTGCCGAGCCGAGAAGTTTGTGACGAATCAAATTTACTGTAAGTTCGCTCATCTCTAATGTTCACCATAAGGTGTCTATGCATTCAATTTGGAACAAGTTGTGATACATAGATCAAAACCATAATTAGGAAAATCATGTATTGGTCTGTATGTCAATGTGACATTTTCCTTTTCATTTTTCAGAAGACTCATCTACAGCTATCTTATTTGTGTTTATTGTTGACTACTCTACAGAACAGCTATACAGGTTCGTGACGAATCGAATTTACTGTAAGTTCGCTCATCTCTAGTGAACATAGGTTAAAGCATAAATATTGACACAATTGACGCCACAACAGATGACCACTTATCATAAGTTAGTATAGCATCTGGTGTCCATTTTTTCAAGACAGTGGACAGGGCAACGCATAAAGATGTGTTACCCTGTCAGGTGCCCTCTCAGATGTCCAACCATCCTGCCTCAAAATTGATGTCCTACAAAGTTTCCCTCTGGCGTGATTTGCGGGTAAAATCATGCAAGAACTGATACCAATCTTTTCTTTTTGACAGTTCACATTCATCAAGAATCTAAATTTAATGCCAGATGGGTGGACATGATGGAGGGCTTATGACAGGGTAACACAACTTTCTGCTTTCACCTGTCCGTTGGCAAGAAACAATGGACGCATGAGTCAATACAATTTATGCCAAGTTTTCATAAGTTATTCAATCAGTTGTGTCAATATTTAGGGTGAGACCACCTATGCAGGATACCTGATATATGTGAACCACACCATATAGCGCCACCTCTACCCTGTTAATATATATTTTGAATACTATGTTACACAATTAAATTATTATGTTTTATTTTCAAGTTCATTAATTGTGAGGAATACAATTTTGCATTCTGTTGCCTATGTAGCTGGCTCTCCTTTATTTTGGTATAAAAACAATAAAATGGAGGGGAGTGCTTATTTCTCTAAAATTTTATAATTTTTTCTTTTATTAATTTATATTATACGGTTTAGTAGTGGAACCAATCGTATAGATGTAGTCCATTACAAACGCAGGGATTAGCGTTTGTGCCAAAAAATAAATAACCAGGAAGCGGTAACCTCCAATTATTACCAAGTTCACAACCTAAAACGAGGTACCGGGAAGAGCCGGTACCAACAGGCTGGTGTTTTTTAGTCTGGGGAGGGCCAGTAACAATGGTCCTCGTCCACTGTGGTAATGTCAGGCTCTTGCTGTTTGTTTGCTATCTGGCAGAGACTGAAAAAATGGTGACACACACGTTGTTTGTCAAAAATAATTACCAAGATGGGGAAAAAAAAAAAAACGTGTGCAGTTCACCATATTTTCATTCTCAGCCAGATACCAACCAAACAGCAACAGCCTGACGTTACCAGGGTGGGTGAGGACCATTGTTACTGGCCCTCCCCAGCCTAAATAATGCCAGCCTGTTACCACCTAGGCCCAGTAGCGCCATTTTTGATTCTCCGGCCCTGTTGGTACCGGCTCTTCCTAGCACCCCTGTGGCGGTGGGTACCAGGGTAATAATGGGGGGGGGGGATAGCGCTAGCTGGTTTTGGCGCTAAAGCTAAGCCCTGACTTAGTAATGGATTCTGTCTACAAGACAGTTTCCACTACTAAGCCTTATAATGTAAATTTATTACACAAAAATAAAAAATTACAACACGTTTTATAAAAATTTTATTGAAAGAAACACTACCACACAAGCTGTCAAAATATTTTTTTGAATTTACATCAGAGTTGTAGCCCTTCACACGTATCTGAAATAAAAACTAAAAAAAAAGTTACTACATGCATGGCACTCACCCCTGTGGAGAACGTTTTTTTAATGTGGATGCTCCAACTTTTGATAAAAAACAACCCCCATTTCCTGTGTGGGAATGATGGGAGTTGTAATTTAAAAAACATGTTGAGCCTAAAGATTTGCGACAGCAGAAGGCAACCCTTATCATGGGAGTTGTTGTTTAGAAACAGTTATTCATGTGTCTACTAAAATTACTGATGATGAATATAATGAAGTATATGTTTATTGGTCTCAAGAATGTTTTTATCATGTCAGTAAGCAATACATACACACACACATATATATCTCTATGGATATATATATATATATATATATATATATATGGGTATATATATATGGGTGTGTATGTGTTAGCACACTTTTTAAGGATAGTTACTGGTCATATTTTATCCGTTTTAATACAGGTTTTTTTTATGAGGAGGAATGGGTGGTTTAAAACTGTTTTAAGCTGTCCTTATGCTTTTAATCTTCCCCAACAATACAAGATTTTAGAGAAAATTTTCAACCTGTACAACTTTAACGGAAAAAGTATGAATGAAATAACTAATAGCAAAAAACTGTTAAAATATATTAAAGAAAGTGGTTTTATTGCCCCTGTGAATAATTTTAATGGAGAGAAATGCAGGAAAATATGGAAGATGGCAAATATGATTTATCTTTTTAATTCACAGAAAGATCTGGCCTGGAGCTGCATACACGAGTGTCTTCCATGCCGGGGATTTCAAGCACCGAAAAAGAATGGCCAACACTGCAGTATGCCCGAGGGAGGGCTGCCAGGAACCCGAGACCGGACTTGTTTTTATGCAAAAAGGATATAGACTAAAATACTCCCTCTGGTGAAGAAGATAACAGAAATAAAGGACTTAAACTCTGCAGCTGTTTTTTATGGATGTCTGGAATGCCCAATACGGACTCAAGAGATAATGGCATGGAAGATCATAAACTGTGTTAAAGCAGCTCTATGGAATGCCAGAAACATTTTACTTTTTAAACATGAGATTTTATCTGTGAATGATGTTTTAGCTCTTTGTTTTAGTGATATGTACCAGTACTTTTTATTAGACAAGAAATATTATCCTTTATTAGCTAGAAAATGGTATTTTAATGAATGGAACGCCCTTTTGTAAAGCCACCAAGTGCCCATTTTAAGTGTATTATAATTGTATTAATGCAAACTTTTATTGTTATATGTGATTTTATTATCAAAATTTGTTTTTATTGAAAAAACTATATTTAAAAATCGTAATGCACTTTGTAAAATTTTATGAATTCTAAATAAAAAGATACCCCTCAGGGGTAGCCAAGTTAAAAAAAAAAATCTGTTCTTATCTGATACGTCCCCTATCTGGGGACCATATATTAAATGGATGTTTGAGAATGGGGGCCGATTTCGAAGCTTGCTTCCGTCGCCCTATGCATTGACCCGATATGGCAGTATCTTCGGGTACAGTGCACCACCCCCTTACAGGGTTAAAAAGAAAGATTCCTACTTTCATTGCTACCTGCTTGCTGGCTAGCCAGCTAGCCAGCCCTGTGGGCCTTGCTGCTGCTGCAGCCGAAAAACAAAAGGTGGTGCTGCTGCTGCTTGTGTCTGGCCGCTGTTGGAGCGTCCAGGCACAGGACTTCTGCTGCTGCTGACTAAATGGCCTCCTTAATTGGATCATCTGAGCAGCCAGCACACCTGTGCAGCTAGGGCATGACATGATAGGTAGCTGCCTTATAGCGGGTGGGTGCTGAATGTTCCTAATTGACATAACATGGGGGGTCTCCTGGCTGTTCACACAGGTGTGTCATTGCTGTACATTGACCATGCATTGCTTCTGTGGTATTGCAAAGGCAAAGACAAATGCTTCCAGCCATCCATTGCACTAATGGATTGGTCATCAGCTGGCTGTCTATGTCCCGCATCAATATAGACCAAAGTACAGAGGGTTAGGCTATGCTATTGTGCACCTACCTAATGCATCAGAAGGTGCGAGGCCCTTGCTAAATTCTGTGCACAGACTTTGAGATCTATGCTTTAGACTGTATCTAAACCTGCTCCAACATGGACTGACATTCTGGCCTACTTTCAGCCGATGCGACTTGTCTGTCGCTGAACAGTCGCTTTTTATGTATTCAGCACCTATGTATAATGTTGTAAAAATGCTCTAGAAGCTAAAGTCGCAGAAATGTCACACATATTTGGCCTGCAACTTTCTGTGCGACAAATTCAGACAGGAAAAATCAGTATAAATCCTTAGAAAATTATCCCCCAGTGTCTCCATCTGCTGGTGGTATTGAATAAGCATTGCTGCACTGATAGGGTATGCATTAGACGAAAAAAAAGAAGAAAAAGAAGAATAATACGCCGAGAAAAGAGGCGAAAAGGAGAAAAACGTGAAAAAACGTGAAAAAAAAGTAAGGAGAAGGGAAAAAAAGGTGGAATTGGGTTTAAAAGTGATTTCGGCGGAGAAATATATATATATATATATATATATATATATATATATATATACGCGCACACACACATATATATATATAAACGTATTCTCCGTTGAGATATTGCAGCCGCTGCTGTGTCCAGGCCCAGCAGCTTTAGCACTGTGCTGTGATGTCACTCAATACCACTGACATCACTAGGTGTAAACAACATCTCACCTTTGCTGTGTATGTGACTATGGAGCTGGTTGGTGATGTCGTCTATTATGGCCTTCATAGAAGCAACAGGAGATTGTTGCATCCATCTAGAACCCTTAGAACTACAGTGCTAAGATGTCACTCACTTCCACAGGCCTTGCAGAGTGTAAACAACAACAACCCAGCTTTGTTGTGTATGTAACCATAGGGATTGTGATGTCGCCTAGAACCTTCACAGCAGCGACAGCTTTATGAGGAGCATCAGCACTGCTCTGCCTGAGCAGAACCATCACCGCCATAGGTTGTCAAATAACCCGGATTTAACCCACACAAGTAAGTCCAATAGGGTGCAGGCATGTCCTCTATGCTTACAGCTTCCCGTGGGTGTTGGTTTGATACCGTTTGGGGACAGCCAAGGAGGCATCTGCAGGCAACAAAGGTAGGTGTGTGCTTGTGTGTGTGTTTCCTATGCAGATCCTAAGCCCAGTGTCACATGCAAGTAGGAGGAGTAAGAAGGGTTCCTGGCAAATCCGGGTTATGGATTGCATTTAAAAAGGCCCCGTGGGAGTGCAATGGGCCCCTGTCTTGCTGCTTAGCAATAATGGTATGGGTTTAGGTTCTGCTGTGTGTACTGGTGGTTGACTGCCCCCCAGCCCAGAGTGTGCATGGGAAATTGTCTGGCAGCCTCCCTTCCAGCAAGCAGTGATAGTGCCCATGAAGGGGACCTTGTTGGGCCCGCCCCTTTCACGGTTATCGCTTCTCGGCCTTTTGGCTAAGATCAAGAGGTGCGAGGTGGATTGCAGGAGCTATCCCTTGCGGGGGCTACTGTGAATTGTGCGATAATGGCTTTCCAGAGCCGAATTAATTACCTGAAAGATGGAGAGACCAGGATAAAGAATGGATTTCGTGTGGATATCCTTGAAAGTGCATTGGACAAGTTCAGCTTGGAACATCTTGTGAAGAACATCTTCCTAAAGACCTTGCTGGTGAAAAAGCAGGATATTCTATGTCTGCAGCAGCATGGGAGAGCTTCATATGTCCTTGTGCTTGAATCTCACAGCGCCTGTCAGAATCTGCACTACCAATTAAAGTCCAAGCTGAATTCACCTGAGCTGGATGGACTTACCTTCACTGTGTTATACACTGCAGGAGAGACAAACCTGGTGGTGTTCATGTACAATCCGTATGTGAATCTGGCTGACATTGGGCGCTTTCTCCAGAGATATTGCTCTGAGGTGAAAGGAGGAGAGAAAATCTTCAATACAGAGGATCTCTGGACTGGTAAATACAAGTTCCGTGTGAAGTTTAGAGCTGATCCTGATGGAATTGAGGGCATGCAACATCCGCCCTCCAGCTTTACAATTGGCAGAGACAGAGGCTACCTGTTTTATAACAACATGCCGGAATTTTGCAGAAAATGCAGGAGCTTTGGCCACAGACAGGATGCTTGCACTTCACCATCTGTGCAGTTCTGTGGTCATTGCGGCAAAGCTGGACATACCTCAGGAGGTTGCACGGAGGAGGTGGTGTGCAATCTCTGCAGGCAACGTGGACATGTGTTCAAAGACTGTCTGTACAGGTCCAGAACTTGGGCGGAGGTCGCTGCATCATCTTGTGACCAGGCTGCTGCTGCTGCTGCTGCTATTGCTGCCACACCCGAGGCTGGATCCAAACCTGTGGACACTATTCAGACTGTGGATCCTGTTGCTGTTGCTGTTGGGTCTGTTCAGACTGCAGTCTCTGCAGTTAAAAAGAAAGAGACTGTAAAACCTGCTGCTGTAAAGCCAGATGTTATCCAGCGGAAAGTTGGTGGCAGTGAACCCCGTGCTGTCCCTGCTGTCACCATGGGGGCGGTGGAGTCGGTGGTCGCTGTCACTGAGTCGGACTTTGCCGAGTCAGATATGGAGCAGGGATCATCTGTGGCTACACTTGCAAGAGACTGGTCAGAGGAGATGGAGGTTGAAGACGTGAAAAAAAAGAGAAAGAAAGATCCTGTTGTCTCAGATGTGAACAGTGGCCAAACAAAACGGTTACTGGTTGCACCATCTCAAGTTATCCAGGAATTTACATCTCCTGAGTCTGAGGCAGCAACTCCTGAAAAGGGTTAAATGGCTACCATCAGCATTGCCTCGCTTAATGCGAGAGGAATAAAGAGTCCTGCAAGGAGGGCTGCTTTTTTTGCATATTTGTCAACTTTGAATGCAAGAATTTTTCTAATTCAAGAATGTGGAATTGATCATCACATGAATTATGAATACCTGAGAACTGACTGGATATATGGCCCATCTATCTGGTCAGGTGACAACTCAAATAAGAACTCTGGAGTTGGAATACTTTTTAAGGGCCAGGACTTTAACATCATGTCCTTTGTGGAAATTGTGCCTGGGAGGGCATTGCTTGTGAATGTACAATATAATGGAGTGGAGTTGAGGATTATTAACATCTATGCCTCCCCTGTTAAAGAAGAAAGATCCTCCCTCCTAGAGATTGTGCAGTTGTATTTGCATGGAGCTTCCTCTCTTGTCTTGGGAGGAGATTTTAACTGTGTGTTGCCTGATGAGAGGAGAGTCTCTGGGTCTGTGAGAAAAGACAAGACTGAAGTGCAGCTGAAGAATCTAATTCAGGACAACAGATTGCAAGATGCCTGGAAAAGTCAAAACCCATCTGATCCTGGATACACCTGGGAAAGTAACATCTATAAATCCAGAATTGACTTTGTCCTTATTTCTGAAAATATAAAAATTAAAAATGCTAAACTCACAGATAATGTCTTGTCTGACCACAAACTTCTCTCTGTGGAAATTTACTTACCTGATGTCATCAAAGGGAAAGGTGTTTGGAGACTGAACTCACAGCTCCTAGAAGATGAAGTCATAAAGAGAGACTTTGTTATTTATTATAAAAAACTAAAAAATCTCCAACAGCGGTTTGCATCAATGCTGGACTGGTGGGAGCATGCAAAGGCCAAAATAAAAGAATTTTTTATGCGTGCTGGTGTGAACAAAGCCAAGGAGAAGCAAAGGTGGTTTAAAAGGCTAAACACAAAACTGCAAACCTGTTACCAGCTGAGGAGCATTGGTGTGAACATGGATGATACAATTGTAAAGGTGAAAGAGGAGATAAAGAAAGCTGTGGAAGGAAAAGGTAAAGAAATAATTTATAATGCAAAAGTGGAACATATGGAAAAAAATGAGACTTGCTCACGCTTCTTTTTAAAGAAACTTGTTGAAAAGAAAGAATTAATAAAAAATCTTGATGGTGAGACTACTAAAGATGGACTTTTAAATAAAGCACACAGTTTTTATCATGATCTTTTTAGTGAAAAACACATTGACTCTGACTTTTTACCCGAAGTAATGGACTCTGTGCAATATTGTCTGAGTGATCAGGACAAAGATGTTTTGTGCAATAGTGTGAATATGGCTGAAGTGAAAAGTGCAATAAAGAGTTTTTTAAAAGGGAAAACTCCTGGATCTGATGGATTACAAATAGAATTTTACCTGTCTTTTTGGGAAATTTTAAAGTCTGATTTTTATGCTGTTCTTAAAGAGGTTTTTAACTGTGAGAAGCTGCCTGAGTCCTGGAGGAGTGGTGTGGTGACTTTGTTGTACAAGAAAGGAGACAAGACAAAGCTAGAAAATTGGAGACCAATCACTCTACTCAATGTGGACTATAACATTTTTGCAAAAATCTTGGTCAACCGCATGAAGCTAGTGATTGAGACGGTGATCCACCCTGACCAAGTATGTGGTGTTCCAGGGCGTGCAGTGTGGGAGCATCTCAATGTCATTAGAGATGCCATCTGGTACCAGCAGGAGCGCCAACAGAAGCTTGCAGTGTTATCTCTTGATTTTATGAAAGCATATGACAGAGTTTCCCACCAGCATTTATGGACTGTTTTTTTAAAAAAAGATGGGTTTTCCAGAGAGTTTTATCAAGCATGCTGCACTTTTATACAATGACTGCTTTAGCAAAATTTTAGTCAATGGGTTTTTATCTGAAGATGTTTTACTGAGTCCGGTGTTAAGCAAGGATGCCCTTTGTCACCGCTGCTATTTATATGTGCCCTGCTGGCTATGCTGAGAAAGGACAAGGTGATCAGAGGGGTCCCCATACCAGGGGGTAATGGACAGTTTACGAAAACCCTTGCATATATTGATGATGTGACCATTTTATGTGGCTCAGAAGTATCTGTCAGAAGAGCCTTGATGAAGACTGAATTTTTTTGCCAAGCGTCTGCTTTTAAACTAAATATTGCTAAATGTGAATGTTTGGGGATTGGGAAGTGGTCAAATACAGACATCCCCCAACTAAAGATCCAGAGTGAGAAAATAAAGGTTTTAGGAGTGGTTTTTAATGCAAAAAATGATGGAGAGGAGAGTTGGAACATTATTAAAGAAAAGGTACAGAAAAAAATTGACTTTTGGAAGCTTAGGAAACTATCAATTGAAGGGAAGCTTTTAATTATACGTTCCTTGCTTTTACCTGTTTTATTGTACCTTAACACAGTGTTTCCTCCATCAGAGACTGTTCTTAAAAACCTGCAAAAACAATTTTTTCATTTTATCTGGAGTTCAAGGATGGAAAAACTCAAGAGAGACATTATGTACAAGCTGCACAAAAATGGAGGTAAAAACGTTCCTAATCTTAAAAAAATTTTATACCTGAAGTTTTTTAGCATGTGTTTTAAGACTGTTTTATCCTCTAAACAATGGACATTTTATCTAAAGTATGCTGCTGGTGATATATTTAGAAAAAGAAAATGGATTCACCTACCTCAGACATCCCCTGTTTTAATCATACCTCCAAAGCACTATATGGTTTTAGAGAAAGTGATTAGTCTGTATAACTTGAAAGACATGGACATTGAGATTCTAAAGCATCCCAAAAGAATAGAGATGGAGCTCAGGAGATCGGAGCAAACCTCTGGGATTTTAAACTTCTCTAAAACAAAATGTGACAGAGTGTGGAGGATGGTTAATGCACCGTATCTGGAGAATTACAATAAAGATCTTGCATGGTCAATAGCACATGAGTGTGTACCTACCAGACACTTTCAGCACAGACGGGGATTGTGCAATACTTCAAGATGTCCAAGAGGAAGCTGTGGAGGAGAAGAGACAGTCTTGCATGTGTTTTGGAACTGTTTTTATGCTCAAGAGGTGTGGAAAAGTGTGGCGAGTCTTTTAATGTTTCTTAACGGTCTAAAGACTTTTAATCATGAAGTTGTTTTATTCGGGAATTTTACGAGTCAAAATAAAGATACAGAGAGAGTGATATGGACTGTTGTGAATACCGTCAAGAATGCCTTATGGAAGTCTCGCAATATTTTGGTTTTCCAGAAAGACTTGATTAGTGAAAGTGACTGTTTTAAACTTGCACTGAGTGATCTTTTTGTCTACTATTTATTGGACAAAAAGAGACTGGGGGCCCAGAAAGCTAATTCACTTTGGCACTTTAGTCTTTGGAATGCAATAATGTGATATGTAATATGATGCATTTTGAATAGTAGTGAAAGTTTACTTGTATGTATTTTTTGTTTTTGCACTTTACTAATAAAAACGTAAAAAAAAAAAAAAATCTGTTCTTATCAGTTTAATATCTGATACGTCCCCTATCTGGGGACCATATATTAAATGGATTTTTGAGAACGGGGGCCGATTTCGAAGCTTGCTTCCGTCGCCCTATGCATTGACCCGATATGTATCTTCGGGTACAGTGCACCACCCCCTTACAGGGTTAAAAAGAAAGATTCCTACTTTCATTGCTACCTGCTTGCTGGCTAGCCAGCTAGCCAGCCCTGTGGGCCTTGCTGCTGCTGCAGCCAAAAAACAAAAGGTGGTGCTGCTGCTGCTGCTTGTGTCTGGCCGCTGTTGGAGCGTCCAGGCACAGGACTTCTGCTGCTGCTGACTAAATGGCCTCCTTAATTGGATCATCTGAGCAGCCAGCACACCTGTGCAGGTAGGGCATGACATGATAGGCAGCTGCCTTATAGCGGTTGGGTGCTGAATGTTCCTAATTGACAAAATAAGATTAATGCTTATGAAGAAATATAAAATCTCATCCCTTCCCCAATATCGCGCCACACCCCTACCCCTTAATTCCCTGGTTGAACTTGATGGACATATGTCTTTTTTCGACCGTACTAACTATGTAACTATGTAACTATGTAACATAACATGGGGGGTCTCCTGGCTGTTCACACAGGTGTGTCATTGCTGTACATTGACCATGCATTGCTTCTGTGGTATTGCAAAGGCAAAGACAAATGCTTCCAGCCATCCATTGCACTAATGGATTGGTCATCAGCTGGCTGTCTATGTCTTTGAGATCTATGCTTTATATATATATAAAACAAACAACAAAAAATGTGGTCTCAAATGGCTGGAGGTGCTCAACCCCAAATGCGGTTGTGCATTTATACTGGGGGAGCAGATCCTGCCCTTGTAGTCCGTTGCTAGGGGCAATCCCCAGCATAAAAATGCATACAATGGAGGATGCCTGCAGCGGACTACAAGTGCCACAATAGAATCCTACACCAGATAAACGGTGTGGATGTGTAACAATTAGAATACAATACAGGAATATGGGTGCACTACTGTGGTAGATGTAAACAATTCATTGGCTATCCCTCAACACTGATGTTAAAATTGAGACATTCGCCAGTGTATCCTCATATGAAGGACACACCAGAGCCCGCACACCAACGCCAAGGTTTCTCAAATTGGTGCGAGACCTAACGCTAATCCTACCTGTGCTTGATAAGCAGAACAGGGGCCAGTGGGCAATTACGGCAGCATTCGGTTGACTCACAACTTCCTTCCAGATACCCTCCAGCGTGACTGAGCACACATGCAATGGGAGGAGGGAGGCAAGCTGCAAGCCCCACCTGAGTTGGCTAATATGGGTGCCTGGCCTCACAGGTGCTACCTTAATGCTGCCTTGTAGATATTCAAGGCGCATTAATGTTGGAGTTTACACACCTCCAAATATAAAATTTAAACAAACAACAAAAAACGTGGTCTCAAATGGCTGGAGGTGCTCAACCCCAAATGCGGTTGTGCATTTATACTGGGGGAGCAGATCCTGCCCTTGTAGTCCGTTGCTAGGGGCGATCCCCAGCATAAAAATGCATACAATGGAGGATGCCTGCAGCAGACTACAAGTGCCACAATAGAATCCTACACCAGATAAACGGTGTGGATGTGTAACAATTAGAATACAATACAGGAATATGGGTGCACTACTGTGGTAGATGTAAACAATACATTGGCTATCCCTCAACACTTTTTTCTTTTTTTATCTAAAGCCGAGGAACGTGCTCTCGATTCACCCAAAGTGCAAGAAAAAGTGCAAACGTGTTACACTAAAAAAACGTGCACAAAGGATGCGGTCTATCGCAAGCCCTTCTCCGATAGGAGAGAGGCCCCCCAACAAACCTTACCCTTCGCCTCCGGACCAAAAGGTACCTGCGAGGTTCCAGGTTCGATGTCCCTTTTCGCCGAAGCTACTTGGGGACCACAAATGCTCCCGGCATCCCCCTTGGCGTTAGCCAAGGTATCTGCCCGCAGAGCCGATTACGGTAGGTACCCTGCCAAAGCAGGAGTACCCGGGGTGTTTGCAGGGAGGTGCGGAACCTAATGGCCACACACACCTCCCCTAGACCGCCAGGAGGGACACCCAGAAGGGCTACCGCATCCTGACAAATCCTGTGAACACACAACACGCAAAAAGTGACACAGTGAGACAAAAAAGAAATAAATAAGTGAATGTGTGCAGATATACTGCCCGGACATCCGGCCAGATCTATAAAAATTTCTCTGATCCTAGCCAGAAGGCCGGGAATCAAGAGGTGAGTGCCACAAGGTGAAGAGATTATGGTGCCCGTGCTTCAACTCAGTGAGTCTATCCTCCCAGTGAGTTTCGGCACCTCGGGGTCACCACTCCCCGAGGCACAAAAGTACCTCGGCTCTAGAC
The DNA here is from genome assembly GCF_029499605.1 of Hyla sarda. Lineage (NCBI taxonomy): Eukaryota > Metazoa > Chordata > Amphibia > Anura > Hylidae > Hyla > Hyla sarda. Next base: position 268,667 of record NW_026609289.1, read on the forward strand.
CCTCTCAGCCTCATGGCGAGACCCGGAGGGAACAGGTCACATTGGGGCAGCCGTCGAGCTGATTCCTCAGAACCAGCCCCGGAAAGCCCTGGTACACCTGCATCCTCCATGCAGCACCCATCCCCACATCGGCGTTACTGTCCACCGGCATGAAAAACTGATAAGAACAGCTACTACACTTGATCTTAGCCAAAAGGCCAAGAAGCGATAACCGTGAAAGGGGCGGGCCCAACAAGGTCCCCTTCATGGGCACTATCACTGCTTGCTGTCAGGGAGGCTGCCAGACAATTTCCCATGCACACTCTGGGCTGGGGGGCAGTCAACCACCAGTACACACAGCAGAACCTAAACCCATACCATTATTGCTAAGCAGCAAGACAGGGGCCCATTGCACTCCCACGGGGCCTTTTTAAATGCAATCCATAACCCGGATTTGCCAGGAACCCTTCTTACTCCTCCTACTTGCATGTGACACTGGGCTTAGGATCTGCATAGGAAACACACACACAAGCACACACCTACCTTTGTTGCCTGCAGATGCCTCCTTGGCTGTCCCCAAACGGTATCAAACCAACACCCACGGGAAGCTGTAAGCATAGAGGACATGCCTGCACCCTATTGGACTTACTTGTGTGGGTTAAATCCGGGTTATTTGACAACCTATGGCGGTGATGGTTCTGCTCAGGCAGAGCAGTGCTGATGCTCCTCATAAAGCTGTCGCTGCTGTGAAGGTTCTAGGCGACATCACAATCCCTATGGTTACATACACAACAAAGCTGGGTTGTTGTTGTTTACACTCTGCAAGGCCTGTGGAAGTGAGTGACATCATAGCACTGTAGTTCTAAGGGTTCTAGATGGAGGCAACAATCTCCTGTTGCTTCTATGAAGGCCATAATAGACGACATCACCAACCAGCTCCATAGTCACATACACAGCTAAGGTGAGATGTTGTTTACACCTAGTGATGTCAGTGGTATTGAGTGACATCACAGCACAGTGCTAAGGCTCCTGAGCCTGGACACAGCAGCGGCTGCAATATCTCAACGGAGAATACGTTTATATATATATATATGTGTGTGTGTGCGCGTATATATATATATATATATATATATATATATATATATATATATTTCTCCGCTGAAATCACTTTTAAACCCATTTCCACCTTTTTTTCCCTTCTCTTCCTCTTACTTTTTTTTCACGTTTTTTTTACGTTTTTCTCCTTTTCGCCTCTTTTCTGGGCGTATTATTCTTCTTTTTCTTCTTTTTTTTCGTCTAATGCATACCCTATCAGTGCAGCAATGCTTATTCAATACCGCCAGCAGATGGAGACACTGGGGGATAATTTTCTGAGGATTTATATTGATTTTTCCTGTCTGAATTTGTCGCACAGAAAGTTGCAGGCCAAATATGTGTGACATTTCTGCGACTTTAGCTTCTAGAGCATTTTTACAACATTATACATAGGTGCTGAATACATAAAAAGCGACTGTTCAGCGACAGACAAGTCGCATCGGCTGAAAGTAGGCCAGAATGTCAGTCCATGTTGGAGCAGGTTTAGATACAGTCTAAAGCATAGATCTCAAAGTCTGTGCACAGAATTTAGCAAGGGCCTCGCACCTTCTGATGCATTAGGTAGGTGCACAATAGCATAGCCTAACCCTCTGTACTTTGGTCTATATTGATGCGGGACATAGACAGCCAGCTGATGACCAATCCATTAGTGCAATGGATGGCTGGAAGCATTTGTCTTTGCCTTTGCAATACCACAGAAGCAATGCATGGTCAATGTACAGCAATGACACACCTGTGTGAACAGCCAGGAGACCCCCCATGTTATGTTACATAGTTACATAGTTACATAGTTAGTACGGTCGAAAAAAGACATATGTCCATCAAGTTCAACCAGGGAATTAAGGGGTAGGGGTGTGGCGCGATATTGGGGAAGGGATGAGATTTTATATTTCTTCATAAGCATTAATCTTATTTTGTCAATTAGGAACATTCAGCACCCACCCGCTATAAGGCAGCTGCCTATCATGTCATGCCCTACCTACCTGCACAGGTGTGCTGGCTGCTCAGATGATCCAATTAAGGAGGCCATTTATTCAGCAGCAGCAGAAGTCCTGTGCCTGGACGCTCCAACAGCGGCCAGACACAAGCAGAAGCAGAAGCAGCAGCAGCACCACCTTTTGTTTTTTGGCTGCAGCAGCAGCAAGGCCCACAGGGCTGGCTAGCCAGCAAGCAGGTAGCAATGAAAGTAGGAATCTTTCTTTTTAACCCTGTAAGGGGGTGGTGCACTGTACCCGAAGATACTGCCATATCGGGTCAATGCATAGGGCGACGGAAGCAAGCTTCGAAATCGGCCCCCGTTCTCAAAAATCCATTTAATATATGGTCCCCAGATAGGGGACGTATCAGATATTAACCCCTTAAGGACTCAGCCCATTTTGGCCTTAAGGACTCAGACAATTTAATTTTTACGTTTTCATTTTTTCCTCCTCGCCTTCTAAAAATCATAACTCTTTTATATTTTCATCCACAGACTAGTATGAGGGCTTATTTTTTGCGTGACCAGTTGTCCTTTGTAATGACATCACTCATTATATCATAAAATGTATGGCGCAACCAAAAAACACTATTTTTGTGGGGAAATTAAAACGAAAAACGCAATTTTGCTAATTTTGGAAGGTTTTGTTTTCACGCCGTACAATTTCTGGTAAAAATGACATGTGTTCTTTATTCTGAGGGTCAATACGATTAAAATGATACCCATTATTATATACTTTTATATTATTGTTGCGCTTAAAAAAAATCACAAACTTTTTAACCAAATTAGTACGTTTATAATCCCTTTATTTTGATGACCTATAACTTTTTTATTTTTCCGTATAAGCGGCGGTATGGGGGCTCATTTTATGCGCCATGATCTGTACTTTTTTTTGATACCACATTTGTATATAAAAAACTTTTAATACATTTTTTATAATTTTTTTTTAATAAAATGTATTAAAAAAGTAGGAATTTTGGACTTTTTAAAATTTTTTTCGTTCACGCCGTTCACCGTACGGGATCATTAACATTTTATTTTAATAGTTCGGACATTTACGCACGCGGCGATACCAAATATGTCTACAAAAAATGTTTTTTACGCTTTTTGGGGGTAAAATAGGAAAAAACGGACGTTTTACTTTTTTATTGGGGGAGGGGATTTTTCACTTTTTTTTACTTTTACTTTTACATTTTTTTACATTTTTTTTTACACTTGAATAGTCCCCATAGGGGACTATTCATAGCAATACCATGATTGCTAATACTGATCTGTTCTATGTATAGGAAATAGAACAGATCAGTATTATCGGTCATCTCCTGCTCTGGTCTGCTCGATCACAGACCAGAGCAGGAGACGCCGGGAGCCGCACGGAGGAAGGTGAGGGGACCTCCGTGCGGCGTTATGAATGATCGGATCCCCGCAGCAGCGCTGCGGGCGATCCGATCGTTCATTTTAATCGCGAACTCCCGCAGATGCCGGGATCTGTATTGATCCCGGCACCTGAGGGGTTAATGGCGGACGCCCGCGAGATCGCGGGCGTCGGCCATTGCCGGCGGGTCCCTGGCTGCGATTAGCAGCCGGGATCAGCCGCGCATGACACGGGCATCGCTCCGATGCCCGCGGTTATGCTTAGGACGTAAATGTACGTCCTGGTGCGTTAAGTACCACCTCACCAGGACGTACATTTACGTCCTGCGTCCTTAAGGGGTTAAACTGATAAGAACAGATTTTTTTACTTTTAGATATAATATTCTTAGACTAAAAGACCTTACGCAGTCCAGATTACACTTAGTCTGCTAAAAGCATATTCCACAGATGTAGATTCCAAAGACTTTTAGCCACTTTGTGACCTAATCTTTTTTTTATCCAATAAATAGAAAACATACATCTCACTAAGAGCTAGGCGAACACAATCTTTAGAGGTAATAGTGTCTCTTTTAAAAAGAAGAATATTCCTCGTCTTCCATAGTGCAATTTTAATACAATTTATACTAATCCACAAAACCCGAGACTTCTCCACAGATAAAACATTATAAAATCCATATAAAATAACTTCATGATTTAAAAAATTAAGATCAGAAATGAATTTTAGTAAGGGTCCTATCAAATGCCATATCTCTTGGGCGTAAAAACAGTTCCAAAAAATGTGTAAAACTGTTTCCTCACTAGGACACCCCATTCTCGGGCACTTTGCACTACGACACAATCCTCTTCTGTGTTGGAATTCTCTGGTAGGCAAACATTGATGTGCTATCTGCCAGGCCAGATCTTTTAAGTCATTAGATAAGAATCCCATATTCACCATCCTCCAAACTCTTAGAGATTTCTCAGTGGAATAATTAGATATTAAGCAAATCTGTTCTATCTTCCTGATTTCAGGAACTAATTTTCGTGCATTACTACAAATTTCTTGACTAAAATTAGCAATGCCATAAATACGAATAATCTTTTCTAAAACCACATAGTGCGCTGGGGGAATAAATAAGATTGGGGACGTTAAAGGTAAGGTTATCCACTTTCTTTTTCTAAAAATGTGACCTGCAGCATTTTTTAAAAAATAAGACCAATAACAGTTTCTTTGCAAGCCATTAAAACACATAGAAAAAAAGTGAATATATAAAAACCTTTTTAAATCAGGCACATCCTTACCCCCCAATTTCTTTGTCTTCATCATTACATCTCTCCTGAGTTTATCCATTTTAGACCCCCATAAAAAATGAAAGCAAATCTTGTTTAAAAACTTTAAGGTGCGTTCACTCGGTGGGAAAACCAAGCTTAAATATAGCATGATAGGTAGCAACAAAGCTTTCATTATCAGTACTTTTCCTTCTATTGTTAATTTCCTCATTTTCCAAAAACGTATTTTCTTTTGCACTTTCTCTTTGACGATAGACCAGCTTTCCTCTCCATTATTTTCATTGTCAAAGATGACACCCAAGATTTTGATTTTATCATATTGCACATTCACCTCCGTATTGCCCCAATTCCCTATTGCAAAGCAATCACATTTATTTTTATTTAATTTGAAGCCAGAGCCCTCACAAAAAAATTCTGTCTGTCTGATAGCACGTTTCAGGGTTGGTTCATCTGAACATAGAATATTAACATCATCCATGTATGCTATCGTCTTTACGCTCTGTCCTCCACTTCCAGGGATTGGCACTCCTCTAATGAGCTTATCTTTTCTCAAAACATTCAACAGAGGTTCTATTGCACATATGAAAAGAATGGGTGATAGGGGGCACCCCTGTTTCACCCCAGACTGTAAACATACCTCTTGGGATAAAAAACCGTTAATTAAAATACGACTAAAACTGTTTTTATATAAAAGTGCAATTTTTCCAACAATAAAATCAGGAAAATTCATTTTCTTTAAAACCAACCATAAAAAATCATGAGAAACACGGTCATAAGCCTTTTGAAAATCCAAGGATAAAATTGCCAATTTCTGATCACATTGTTTCTGATACCATAAAACATCTTTTACAAGGTTTAGATGATCACTTATTTTCCTTCCAGGTACTCCGCATACTTGGTCACTGTGTATAACCTTAGCAATTACCTGCTTGAGCCTATTTGCTAAAATTTTTGCTAAAACCTTATAGTCTGTATTTAGCAGGGTAATAGGCCTCCAATTTTCTAATTTAGAGATGTCTCCTTTTTTAAAATCAGAGTAACAACACCATCTCTCCAGGACGCAGGTAAAATCTCAGATTTAAAAGCACAGTTAAAAATACCTAAAAGATCATCTTTTAAAATGGACCAAAAACACAAATAAAATTCAACTGGCAACCCATCCGAACCAGGTGTTTTACCATTTAAAAAACTCTTAAAAATGCTTAAAAGTTCAGGTAAAAAGATTTCATCACAAAGGCTGTCTTGGTCAGTTTTGTCAAGTTTTGAATCCAAGGTATCTAAAACATCATTAGTAAAGGAAATATCAATATCTTTTTTATTAAAAAGCTCCTGATAAAATACTTGTGCTTCTCGCAACATCTCTTCATTAGTTATCTTCCCTTCTATTACAGATATCATTTCTTTCTTTCCCACCACCTTCTTAAAAAAGAATCTCGAACACTTTTCATCATTCTCCAGACATTGCACCTTGCTGTTAAAAATCATTTCTTTTCCTTTTTGACTAATGGCATTTTTTATTTCATTCTTTGTCTGAGCAATAACATCATCCATCTCAAGCCCGGCTTGCTTTAGTTTATAATATGTTTGGATTTTAGTGTTTAACATTTTAAACCATAACTTTTTCTCCTTAGCCTTTTGGATGCCCACACGGATAAAAAACAGTTTGGTCCACTTTTTAACATCCTCCCACCAATCCAAAATATTTTTATATTGGGATTGACGCAATCTCCATTTGTTATAAGCAGCAATAAAATCATTTTTTGTTTTCATGTCCTCTAATAAAGTAGTGTTGAGCTTCCAAACGCCTCTGCCTTTCTCTAGGCCAGGTAAAGTGACATGTGCATATAATAACTTATGATCAGAGAAAATATTCGATAAAAGAGAAACATCAACTAGATTAAAACTTTCCGATAAAAAAATAAAATCAATCCTGGATTTGCAGACATTATTTTCCCATGTGTAACCAGGGTCGTCTGGGTATTTTCTCCTCCAGACATCGGTAAAGTTAAAATCCTCAGTCATACTCTTAATCTGTTTCTCTGTTTTATCCACTCTGACATTCACACTTCCACTCTCACGATGATCACCACTCATACAACAATTAAAATCTCCAGCCATTAAAATAGGTGTTGAACCTGGGATAAAAGCCTGAATATCATTAATCAAGTCGGCTCTCTCATTTTTTTCAGGAGAAGCATAGATGTTAAAAAGCTTAATCTCCGAGCCATTGTACTTAATATTAACTAATAGCGCTCTACCAGGTATAATTTCTAAGAAGGACAAAACTTGTACATCTGAACCTCTAAACAAGATCCCAACACCTGAAGATCTGTTCATATTGTCACCCGACCAGACCGATGGTCCCAAAGTCCAGCCACGACAAAGGTCCTCATAATTTGGACTATGTTCAATTCCACATTCTTGTAAAAAGAACAGAGAACAGTCCAAGGTCTCTAAAAAACTAAACAAAGCAGCCCTTCTCGTAGTGCTCTTTAGACCTCTCACATTAAGAGAGGAGCACTTTAAGGAAGCTATTCGCTACTGGAGTTTGAGTCCGATATTTTTTGGATCGGACGCTGATCTTATAGAAGGCCTCCATGCATGTTGACTGTCCTCACATTCCTCTGAGCTTTTTTTGACAGGCCGTTTAATGCCAAGTTGTGGCTCATCTCCGAGTTCCTTCTTCCGCTTGATCTCCTTCACGCCAACCTCCATGGCTTCACTGCTCACTAGTGACCCTCCACCGCCAGAACCCTCCACAGAAGGTCTCCCCTCTGTCTCAGGCACAGCAGCAGAAAGGTCCATAAGCTCCGCCACGACATCAGAAGTTACAGCCGGCTTTTCTGAAGGCGCCTCAGACCGCTGGGGTGCTTTCGCAGGTGGTTCTTCAGCTTGCACTACACCCACTCTCCCCGCTACACGGTCAGCCCACGATCTAGCTACACTGGAACGGAGACTGCAATCTTTAAAGGCATGGCCTTCTTCACCACAAATGTTGCAGACGATTTTAGCACAGTCCTTAAAACATGGCCTTCTTGATTGCACCGACCACAGCGAACTGTAGTGTCCGTGCAAACTTCCATAGTATGTCCGAATTTCTTACATTTCCTACAAAAAGTAGGCATCTCGGGATAAAACAAATAGCCCTTATCCCGACCGATAGAAAAGTTGGAGGGTGGATGACACAACCCTCCAATGCCAGTAGCATCCTCCTTCATTTTCACAAAAAACTTATGTTTCCCCGTCCATAGGTCTTCTGAATTCATCACCTTATGGGAATACTTAACAGAACTGCAGTATTTCCCCAAAAAGAGCTCAATATGGGACACAGTCACAAAGGGATTGTGCATACACACAACTAGAGGAATATCGCCTCCAGTATACAACACTGTGACCGTGATCCCATCAAGCTCAGCAAGGTCTTGATTGCTTTTCAGCTTCTCAAAAAGATTCTGGCATGCATAAGCAGAGTCCAGAGTTAGGATGAAGCTGCCCTTCCGAGGATCTCTGAGACAGACGATGTTCTCTTTCTTCACCCCAAGAAGCTTGTAGAGAGTTTCTTTCACAAAATAAGAAAGTTGGACGAGTTCTTGTTTGTCTTCATCAACATCAAAGCGAAAGGAAAAACGAATCCGCGTTTCACCGGATGTAAGGTAACGGATGCGAACACCCATCTTGTCGATCGCCTTTTCGGTTCCTCGTAGCAGCCCCCCTTGGAAAAGGTAGGACAAACTCCCAGGATCCTCCTGACCAGACACTTGATCTAGCCAAAAGGCCGAGAAGCGATAACTGTGAAAGGGGCAGGCCCAACAAGGTCCCCTTCATGGGCACTATCACTGCTTGCTGTCAGGGAGGCTGCCAGACAATTTCCCATGCACACTCTGGACTGGGGGGCAGTCAACCACCAGTACACACAGCAGAACCTAAACCCATACCATTATTGCTAAGCAGCAAGACAGGGGCCCATTGCACTCCCACGGGGCCTTTTTAAATGCAATCCATAACCCGGATTTGCCAGGAACCCTTCTTACTCCTCCTACTTGCATGTGACACTGGGCTTAGGATCTGCATAGGAAACACACACACAAGCACACACCTACCTTTGTTGCCTGCAGATGCCTCCTTGGCTGTCCCCAAACGGTATCAAACCAACACCCACGGGAAGCTGTAAGCATAGAGGACATGCCTGCACCCTATTGGACTTACTTGTGTGGGTTAAATCCGGGTTATTTGACAACCTATGGCGGTGATGGTTCTGCTCAGGCAGAGCAGTGCTGATGCTCCTCATAAAGCTGTCGCTGCTGTGAAGGTTCTAGGCGACATCACAATCCCTATGGTTACATACACAACAAAGCTGGGTTGTTGTTGTTTACACTCTGCAAGGCCTGTGGAAGTGAGTGACATCATAGCACTGTAGTTCTAAGGGTTCTAGATGGATGCAACAATCTCCTGTTGCTTCTATGAAGGCCATAATAGACGACATCACCAACCAGCTCCATAGTCACATAAACAGCTAAGGTGAGATGTTGTTTACACCTAGTGATGTCAGTGGTATTGAGTGACATCACAGCACAGTGCTAAAGCTCCTGGGCCTGGACACAGCAGCGGCTGCAATATCTCAACGGAGAATACGTTTATATATATATGTGTGTGTGTGCGCGTATATATATATATATATATATATATATATATATATATATTTCTCTGCCGAAATCACTTTTAAACCCATTTCCAGCTTTTTTTCCCTTCTCTTCCTCTTACTTTTTTTTCACGTTTTTTTACGTTTTTCTCCTTTTCGCCTCTTTTCTGGGCGTATTATTCTTCTTTTTCTTCTTTTTTTTTCGTCTAATGCATACCCTATCAGTGCAGCAATGCTTATTCAATACCGCCAGCAGATGGAGACACTGGGGGATAATTTTCTGAGGATTTATACTGATTTTTCCTGTCTGAATTTGTCGCACAGAAAGTTGCAGGCCAAATATGTGTGACATTTCTGCGACTTTAGCTTCTAGAGCATTTTTACAACATTATACATAGGTGCTGAATACATAAAAAGCGACTGTTCAGCGACAGACAAGTCGCATCGGCTGAAAATAGGCCAGAATGTCAGTCCATGTTGGAGCAGGTTTAGATACAGTCTAAAGCATAGATCTCAAAGTCTGTGCACAGAATTTAGCAAGGGCCTCGCACCTTCTGATGCATTAGGTAGGTGCACAATAGCATAGCCTAACCCTCTGTACTTTGGTCTATATTGATGCGGGACATAGACAGCCAGCTGATGACCAATCCATTAGTGCAATGGATGGCTGGAAGCATTTGTCTTTGCCTTTGCAATACCACAGAAGCAATGCATGGTCACTGTACAGCAATGACACACCTGTGTGAACAGCCAGGAGACCCCCCATGTTATGTTACATAGTTACATAGTTACATAGTTAGTACGGTCGAAAAAAGAAATATGTCCATCAAGTTCAACCAGGGAATTAAGGGGTAGGGGTGTGGCGCGATATTGGGGAAGGGATGAGATTTTATATTTCTTCATAAGCATTAATCTTATTTTGTCAATTAGGAACATTCAGCACCCACCCGCTATAAGGCAGCTGCCTATCATGTCATGCCCTACCTACCTGCACAGGTGTGCTGGCTGCTCAGATGATCCAATTAAGGAGGCCATTTAGTCAGCAGCAGCAGAAGTCCTGTGCCTGGACGCTCCAACAGCGGCCAGACACAAGCAGAAGCAGAAGCAGCAGCAGCAGCAGCACCACCTTTTGTTTTTTGGCTGCAGCAGCAGCAAGGCCCACAGGGCTGGCTAGCTGGCTAGCCAGCAAGCAGGTAGCAATGAAAGTAGGAATCTTTCTTTTTAACCCTGTAAGGGGGTGGTGCACTGTACCCGAAGATACTGCCATATCGGGTCAATTCATAGGGCGACGGAAGCAAGCTTCGAAATCGGCCCCCGTTCTCAAAAATCCATTTAATATATGGTCCCCAGATAGGGGACGTATCAGATATTAAACTGATAAGAACAGATTTTTTTTTTTTAACTTGGCTACCCCTGAGGGGTATCTTTTTATTTAGAATTCATAAAATTTTACAAAGTGCATTACGATTTTTGAATATAATTTTTTCAATAAAAACAAATTTTGATAATAAAATCACATATAACAATAAAAGTTCACATAAATACAATCATAATACACTTAAAATGGGCACTTGGTGGCTTTACAAAAGGGCGTTCCATTCATTAAAATACCATTTTCTAGCTAATAAAGGATAATATTTCTTGTCTAATAAAAAGTACTGGTACATATCACCAAAACAAAGAGCTAAAACATCATTCACAGATAAAATCTCATGTTTAAAAAGTAAAATGTTTCTGGCATTCCATAGAGCTGCTTTAACACAGTTTATGATCTTCCATGCCATTATCTCTTGAGTCCGTATTGGGCATTCCAGACATCCATAAAAAACAGCTGCAGAGTTTAAGTCCTTTATTTCTGTTATCTTCTTCACCAGAGGGAGTATTTTAGTCCATATGCTTTTTGCATAAAAACAAGTCCAGAAAAGGTGGTACATGGTCTCGGGTTCCTGGCAGCCCTCCCTCGGGCATACTGCAGTGTTGGCCATCCTTCTTCGGTGCTGGAATGCCCGGCATGGAAGACACTCGTGTATGCAGCTCCAGGCCAGATCTTTCTGTGAATTAAAAAGATAAATCATATTTGCCATCTTCCATATTTTCCTGCATTTCTCTTCATTAAAATTATTCACAGGGACAATAAAACCACTTTCTTTAATATATTTTAACAGTTTTTTGCTATTAGTTACTTCATTAATACTTTTTCCGTTAAAGTTGTACAGGTTGAAAATTTTCTCTAAAATCTTGTATTGTTGGGGAAGATTAAAAGCATAAGGACAGCTTAAAACAGTTTTAAACCACCCATTCCTCCTCATAAAAAAACCTGTATTAAAACGGATAAAATATGACCAGTAACTATCCTTAAAAAGTGTGCTAACACACATGCTAAAAAACTTGGTAAAAAGGAACGCCCTGATGTCGGGGAAGTCCTTTCCACCCATACCTTTTGGCATCATGACGATCTCTCTTCTCAATTTTTCACTCTTGGAGCTCCATAAAAAGGTAAAACATGCTTTAATAATTTTATTTAAAATCATTTCGGGGGGTGGAAAGACCATGCTAAGATACAATAAAATGGGTAAAATCACCATCTTTGTAACTAAAACCTTCCCCTCCATCGTTAGCTTTCTCATGTTCCACATACAAATTTTTGTGTTTATTTTTTGAGCCACCAAGTCCCAGCTATTAAAACCATTGTTTGACTCACTGAAGGAGACCCCTAAAATCTGCACAGACTCAGACACAGGAATGGGTAAATCCCTTAAAAACAGTCCTCCTATATTTAAAACACTGCTTTTATTAAAATTGACCTTAAAACCGGAGGCGCAACAAAAAAATTCAACTTGCTTTAGGGCTTTTTGAAGCGATGGGGTGTCCCTTCCGAGCACTGCCACATCGTCCATGTACCCCACTACTTTAGCCTCTAGTCCCCCTCCTCCCGGCAGGGGGACCCCTCTTATTTGCTTATCTCTCCTCAAGGTGCATAGTAGAGGCTCAAGCGCACATATGAAAAGTAGTGGGGACAAAGGACACCCCTGCTTCACTCCGGAATTTAAAATCACATCCTGTGTCTTAAAACCGTTAACTAAAATCTTGCTTGTGCAGTTTTTATAAAAGGCCTTAAGAGACAATAAAAAGCCTTCAGGTATACCCATTTTCTCTAAAACCTTAAAAAGATAAAAATGTGACACTCTGTCAAAAGCCTTCTCGAAGTCTAAGGATAAAATGGCTAGTTTTCCGTTTCTAGACTTTGTGTCACTAATCACATCTTTTAAAAGGTTAAGATTTTCCCATATGCTCCTCCCAGGCACCCCACAGACCTGATTTAAATGGATTATTTTCTCTATTACACTTTTTAATCTATTTGCGCACAGTTTTGCCATCACTTTGTAGTCACAGTTGAGGAGGGTGATTGGTCTCCAGTTCTTTAGATCTGACCGGTCTCCCTTTTTGAACAGCAGGGAGACATCACCCTTCCTCCATGAACCTGGGAGGGCTTTTGTTTTAAATACTTCCGTAAAAAGGGAAAAAAGGTCATCTTTTAAAACACCATAAAAAATGACATAAAACTCAATGGGTATACCGTCAGGACCAGGCACCTTACCGGATTTAAAACTCCTGATCGTCTCTAAAACCTCCTGTTCCGAGATCTCCCTCTGTAAAAGAGACTGGGACACAGGGTCTAAAACATTGGTAATCTCCTTCAATGAGTCATTCATAAAATCAATATCAATATTTTTTGTATTAAAAAGATCTGCATAAAATGAATGTACCCTTTTTAAAATACCCTGTACATCTTTTTCTCCTTGTATATTATCAATTAAAACCTTTTTATCTGTTACTTTCTTAAAAAAGTACCTGGAGCAGGTCTCGTTCTCTTCAAGGTGCTTTATTTTGGATCTGAAAATTATCTCTTTTCCCTTCTGCTCCAGGCACTGTTTTATTTCTTTTTTTAAGTCAGTAATTTCTCTATAAACCTCTATACCATTGTCTCTGAATTTGTACAGGGTTTGCAGACGGGTATTTAGAAGGGAGTAAAACTCACGCTTCTCTTTAGCTCTAGAGATCCCTACTCTAATAAAAAACTCTTTTATTTTTATTTTCATTTTCTCCCACCATATACTGATGGGAGTGTTAGGATCTCTTACCCGTCTGCAGTCCCTGTAGAAGTTGATAAAATCGGATAAAACCTGCGGATCTTCTAAAAGGGATACATTCATCTTCCAGGCATTCCTCCCAGTCTTTTTTCTAAAATCACTCTTCACCTTAAAAGATAAAAGTTTGTGATCAGAAAAAACATTGGTTAAAACATCACACTTAAAAGGCAGTACTTGATAAGAACAGAAGATAAAATCGATCCTGGAGCTGCAGTTTGCGTTGCTCCAGGTCACACCGTCTCTTTCTGGTAAAATACTATTGCATTTCTTAAAAACATCAGTAAGTCTAAAATCAATAATCATATTTTTTAACATAGAAGATGTTTTATCATAGTTTCTACTTACTGAATTGGTAAAACGGTGCTCCCCCCTTAAAATACAATTAAAATCACCTGCTAAAATAAGAGGTTCAGAATCATTGATAAAAAGGGGTAAAATCTCTAACATCCGTGCTCTATCATTTTTATTGGGTGAACCATAAAAATTTAAAAACTGCCATTTAATACCATCAATAAAAGCTTTAACCAATAAAATTCTGCCTGGTAAAATCTCATGAATAAAATCAATAAAAGCATTTCCTTTAAAAAGTATGGCGACCCCTGCTGATCTGGATTCGTTAGATCCAGACCAGACTGATGGACCGTGTACCCAATCTTTTTTATACTTTTCATAATTTAAACTATGCGGGATGCCGCACTCCTGCAGGAAAACCACAGAAGCAGCAAAAATAGACAAGTAGTTAAAAAGGGCAACCCGTTTCGCTCGTGAACTTATACTTCTTACATTCATAGACAATCCGGACAACTCAGCCATTGGAGATGTAAAAAAAAGGGAGGCTCAGATAACAAACTAAAAACCAGATTGCGCACTGGAGCTCTCGTTACCCCCCACCTCCGACTCTACCGTACACATAGAGGAAGCCGGAGAGGAACCACCATCGCTCGAGCAGCCCCCCTCTTCCAAGACCACAGGTGTATAGACGGAGTACATTGGTAAGACTAGCTTCTGGGCTCCATTCTCTTTTTCGGCGTCCACCTCTTGCCCCTCCATAGGGGTCGGGTGCGTACTTAGGTCCGTTTCCGGGACCTCGGAGATGGTCACCCCTGAAACCTCCTCCTGGCTGGGAGGAGGAGGGGTATCCACCGCTGGGACCTGTGGAGGAGCTTCACTTGGAGCCCCCGTCACGACAGGAACTTCCATCTGCTCCTCCTGGACCACCTCCGAGTCCGGACGCCCTTTGGAGCCCCTCCGTCTTTTCACCTTTGCTACTCCGTCCATGTTTTCACACTCAGGGGGACCCCGAGCAGGAGGACCTTCTGGGGTGGAATCGGGCACCTCTCGCTCTTCCACCTTCTCTGAGGTATCTGCCCGATCCCCTCTCGCATTTCTCTTCCCCGGCCTCCTCTCTATTGGGGTCCCCCTTTCCCCCTGTGCCTCTTTCTCCTGGGGTTCTTTTGGGGGGGCCGTGGTCTCCATCTCACAGCTTACCTCTTCTTGTGGGGGGTGCTCCTCCTCTCTGGCTTTTCCCCAGGCTGGTCTCCGGACGTCTCTCTTGGGTTGCCCTTGCTGTTCTGTGGTTTTTTTTGGTCTGTGGGGACAGGAAGCATACACGTGACCAAAGTGACGGCAAAAATTACATCTCAAACCCTTATCACATTTTTCTGTTTCATGTTGCATGCTTCCACATTTCTTACAGGAACTTTCACAATTTTCCTTTATGTGCCCATAACGTTGGCACCTTCTGCAGAAGTTTGGCATTCCCGCAAAAAAGAGGTCGCCACACACATTGTTTAATTTAAAACGTGCAGGCGGTAAAAGTATCCCCCCTGGGAGGGTGGGGTCTTTGTTACACGTGACTTGATATCGCCATTTTGAGGTCCAGACACCACAGTCGTTCATGATTTTTCCTCTGAACTCCACCTTTTTAAAGTAGGCTGTCAGGAACCCATCAATCTCTCTCTGATTTACAAAAGGGGAGTACATCTTCACGACAATCAACTTGGTTTCATCTAGGACGTGCTCGACAATTTGGATACCCTTAAGCCTCGGATCATCTTGCTTTGGAATTCTCATTATCGCATCTAAGAATACGCCTTCCCCTATGAAAGTGCAGTCGTAGATCCTCTGCTTAGGGTAATCCTGGATGGCCAAAATCTCTCGCTTACGAACATTAAGAATCTTGTCGAGCACGTCCTCTATCATGAACCTCATGCCACGTGCATCCGCCGCATCACCTGTGAGAATGACCCGCACAGTGTGTTTAATCCGGGCATATGCCGGTACCGAACCAGGATCTAGATCTTCATCCATGGTTCATTCGTGTTTTGGTCTGGTTCTCTCCGCTCCAACCAACCAGCCAATTCGCTCAAACCTCTCTCCACCCGAAGGCTTTGAGAGGCGATCGCAACCCGTTACCCTGGGACTAAGCCCTCTCCCCAATAGCAACAAGTGGGTGAAGCCCAGGCAATAAACCTGGGCGATCCCACAAGGCCGAGGAGAGGGGTACCCGAGTACCTTCTGACCAGATCTCCTGTATTACTACACTTGATCTTAGCCAAAAGGCCGAGAAGCGATAACCGTGAAAGGGGCGGGCCCAACAAGGTCCCCTTTATGGGCACTATCACTGCTTGCTGTCAGGGAGGCTGCCAGACAATTTCCCATGCACACTCTGGGCTGGGGGGCAGTCAACCACCAGTACACACAGCAGAACCTAAACCCATACCATTATTGCTAAGCAGCAAGACAGGGGCCCATTGCACTCCCACGGGGCCTTTTTAAATGCAATCCATAACCCGGATTTGCCAGGAACCCTTCTTACTCCTCCTACTTGCATGTGACACTGGGCTTAGGATCTGCATAGGAAACACACACACAAGCACACACCTACCTTTGTTGCCTGCAGATGCCTCCTTGGCTGTCCCCAAACGGTATCAAACCAACACCCACGGGAAGCTGTAAGCATAGAGGACATGCCTGCACCCTATTGGACTTACTTGTGTGGGTTAAATCCGGGTTATTTGACAACCTATGGCGGTGATGGTTCTGCTCAGGCAGAGCAGTGCTGATGCTCCTCATAAAGCTGTCGCTGCTGTGAAGGTTCTAGGCGACATCACAATCC
The DNA here is from genome assembly GCF_029499605.1 of Hyla sarda. Taxonomy (NCBI): domain Eukaryota; kingdom Metazoa; phylum Chordata; class Amphibia; order Anura; family Hylidae; genus Hyla; species Hyla sarda. The sequence goes on from NW_026609289.1 coordinate 285,265, forward strand.
CTATGGTTACATACACAACAAAGCTGGGTTGTTGTTGTTTACACTCTGCAAGGCCTGTGGAAGTGAGTGACATCATAGCACTGTAGTTCTAAGGGTTCTAGATGGATGCAACAATCTCCTGTTGCTTCTATGAAGGCCATAATAGACGACATCACCAACCAGCTCCATAGTCACATACACAGCTAAGGTGAGATGTTGTTTACACCTAGTGATGTCAGTGGTATTGAGTGACATCACAGCACAGTGCTAAAGCTCCTGGGCCTGGACACAGCAGCGGCTGCAATATCTCAACGGAGAATACGTTTATATATATATGTGTGTGTGTGCGCGTATATATATATATATATATATATATATATATATTTCTCCGCCGAAATCACTTTTAAACCCATTTCCACCTTTTTTTCCCTTCTCTTCCTCTTACTTTTTTTTCACGTTTTTTTACGTTTTTCTCCTTTTCGCCTCTTTTCTGGGCGTATTATTCTTCTTTTTCTTCTTTTTTTTCGTCTAATGCATACCCTATCAGTGCAGCAATGCTTATTCAATACCGCCAGCAGATGGAGACACTGGGGGATAATTTTCTGAGGATTTATACTGATTTTTCCTGTCTGAATTTGTCGCACAGAAAGTTGCAGGCCAAATATGTGTGACATTTCTGCGACTTTAGCTTCTAGAGCATTTTTACAACATTATACATAGGTGCTGAATACATAAAAAGCGACTGTTCAGCGACAGACAAGTCGCATCGGCTGAAAGTAGGCCAGAATGTCAGTCCATGTTGGAGCAGGTTTAGATACAGTCTAAAGCATAGATCTCAAAGTCTGTGCACAGAATTTAGCAAGGGCCTCGCACCTTCTGATGCATCAGGTAGGTGCACAATAGCATAGCCTAACCCTCTGTACTTTGGTCTATATTGATGCGGGACATAGACAGCCAGCTGATGACCAATCCATTAGTGCAATGGATGGCTGGAAGCATTTGTCTTTGCCTTTGCAATACCACAGAAGCAATGCATGGTCAATGTACAGCAATGACACACCTGTGTGAACAGCCAGGAGACCCCCCATGTTATGTTACATAGTTACATAGTTACATAGTTAGTACGGTCGAAAAAAGACATATGTCCATCAAGTTCAACCAGGGAATTAAGGGGTAGGGGTGTGGCGCGATATTGGGGAAGGGATGAGATTTTATATTTCTTCATAAGCATTAATCTTATTTTGTCAATTAGGAACATTCAGCACCCACCCGCTATAAGGCAGCTGCCTATCATGTCATGCCCTACCTACCTGCACAGGTGTGCTGGCTGCTCAGATGATCCGATTAAGGAGGCCATTTAGTCAGCAGCAGCAGAAGTCCTGTGCCTGGACGCTCCAACAACGGCCAGACATAAGCAGAAGCAGAAGCAGCAGCAGCAGCACCACCTTTTGTTTTTGGCTGCAGCAGCAGCAAGGCCCACAGGGCTGGCTAGCTGGCTAGCCAGCAAGCAGGTAGCAATGAAAGTAGGAATCTTTCTTTTTAACCCTGTAAGGGGGTGGTGCACTGTACCCGAAGATACTGCCATATCGGGTCAATGCATAGGGCGACGGAAGCAAGCTTCGAAATCGGCCCCCGTTCTCAAAAATCCATTTAATATATGGTCCCCAGATAGGGGACGTATCAGATATTAAACTGATAAGAACAGATTTTTTTTTTTTTTAACTTGACTACCCTTACGGGGGCAACTTTATTAAAAATTAAATAATGTTAACAAAGTTGTGCAAATATGTCAATAAATACAGTTACATATAAATAACATATTTACAACATATTAAAACATAAAATGGGCACTTGGTGGCTTTACAAGATAGAATTCCATTCTTTTAAAAACCATTTTCTAGATAAAAGCGAAAATCTCTTCTTGTCTAAAAGATAGTACTGGTACATTTCATAAAAACAGATAGATAAAATGTCCTTCACAGATAAAACCTCATGCTTGAACAATAAAATATTCCTGGCCTTCCACAGAGCTGCCTTCACACAGTTTATGATCTTCCATGCAATAGTCTCTTGAGTCCGTGTTGGGCATTCCAGGCAACCATAAAAAACCACTGCAATATTTAAGTCTTTTAGTCCAGTTATCCTTTTTACCAGAGGGAGTATCTTTGTCCATATTTTCTGCGAGTAAAAACAAGTCCATATTAGATGGTGCACGGTCTCCTCTTGTCGGCATCCCTCCCTCGGGCAGGTTGCAGAGTTGGATAATCCTCTTCGGTGCTGGAATGCCCGGCATGGAAGACACTCGTGTGCGCAGCTCCAGGCCAGGTCCTTCTGTGAATTAAAAAGATAATTAATACTCAACATCTTCCAAATCTGTATACACTTCTGTTCGTTAAAATTTTTGATGGGAGTCACGGTACTGGTTTCTTTTATTTCCTTTAGTAGTTTTTTGCTATTGCACAGATCCTGAACACTTTTACCTTTAAAATTATATAAGTTTAAAATTTTTCCTAAAATCATGTATTGAGGGGGTAAATTCAAAGAATAAGGGCAACTTAAAACTGTAGAAAACCAGCCGTTCCTCCGCATAAAATAACCAGTATTAAAACGAACAAAATAAGACCAGTAGCTATCTTTAAAAACAGTAGTAAAACACATGCTAAAAAACTTTATTAAAAGGAAAGCTTTAAAATCTGGAAAATCCTTACCGCCCCTGGAGTTCGGTTTTATCACAATTTGTCTCTTTAATTTTTCGCTCTTAGAACTCCAAAAGAAAGTAAAACAAGCTTTTGTTATTTTCTTTAGAACCATTTCGGGGGGTGGGAAAACCAGACTTAAATACAATAAAATAGGTAAAAGCACCATTTTTGTAATTAAAACCTTCCCTTCCATTGTAAGTTCTCGCATGTTCCACATACATATTTTCTTATTTATTTTTTGAGCCACCAAGTCCCAGCTATTAAAACCATTATTAGACTCGTCAAAGGAGACACCTAAAATCTGCACCGACTCAGACACAGGGACGGGCACATCATACAAAGGCATTCCGCCTATGTTTAAAATGTTACTTTTGTTAAAATTGACTTTAAAACCGGAGGCACAATTAAAATATTGAATCTGTTTTAGCGTCTTCTGAAGCGATGGGGTGTCCCTGCAAAACACCGCAACATCGTCCATGTACCCCACTACCTTCGCCTCTAGTCCCCCTCCTCCTGGCAGGGGGACTCCATGGATCTGCTTATCCTTTCGTATTGTACATAAAAGAGGCTCTATTGCGCAAATGAAGAGTAGTGGGGACAAGGGACACCCCTGCTTCACTCCGGAATTTAAAATCACGCCCTGTGTCTTAAAACCATTTACTAAAATTTTACTAGTACAGTTATCATAAAAAGCTCTAAGAGACAATAAAAAGCCATCAGGTATACCCATTTTCTCTAAAACCTTAAAAAGATAAAAATGTGACACCCTGTCGAAAGCTTTTTCAAAATCTATGGATAAAACTGCCAGCTTTCCTTTTCTTAATTTGGTGTCGCTAATTACATCCTTTAAAAGGTTTAGGTTCTCCCATAAACTCCTCCCAGGCACCCCACAGACTTGGTTTGTATGAATTATTTTATGGATTACGTTCTTTAAGCGGTTAGCACACAGTTTCGCCATTATTTTATAGTCGCAGTTCAGAAGGGTGATTGGTCTCCAGTTTTTGAGTTCCGACCGGTCTCCCTTTTTGAATAGCAGGGAGACATCACCCTTCTTCCATGAGCCTGGGAGGATTTTAGACTTAAAGACTTCCGTAAAAAGGGAGAACAAATCTTCTTTTAAAATACCATAAAAAGTAACATAAAATTCAATGGGTATACCATCCGGCCCAGGCACTTTACCTGTTTTAAAACTCTTGACGGTCTCTAAAATCTCCTGCTCTGAAATATTCTGCAATAAAAAAAGACTGTGAGACAGGATCTAAAAAATTGGTGATCTCCTTTAACGAGTCATTCATAAAACATTCATCAATCAAATACAGATGGGGATTCCCGACTAAAATCATTGTGATGAGAAACGGCATCAATCATATCCTCACCTGTCCCATCAAAGCCAAAGAGACATTGGAACAATGGAACATAACGGTTGAGCCCTTCCCATTCCCACCACTGAAAGAAAACCAATCCCTGGAACGAACTGTAACACCAACTTGAACCATCTATCCGAGGTGGTGATGCTCTGTTGATTATCTATTCTAGGAAGTCACTACCCATGTCAAATTTATTTTCTCTCTGGATGCAAGCTCACCCCAACTTGCACATGTTAAATCAGCTCTGTATTGTTATCTATTTTTTCATTCTAGTTATCACATTCTATTGGTTTAATAACAACTACTGTATTTATGTTGTTCACACTCTATTTTCTCCATACTTATTTAGGACATTATGGTATGATGTCTACATACTGTGGTCCGAGGTGCTCAGCCGTCTACAACTGAAATGCTACACTCCACGTTCCCTAAGGTATTATCTACTACTCAGAACCTCCTCTACGCAAATCATTTTCTTACACAGATAGATGACGCTTAAATTTTATAGCCATAATGTTAGGGGCCTAAATTCACATAAACGTAGAACTTTCCTATGGAACGACATTAAGGAATCTAATGCAGATATTATTTGTATACAAGAAACACACATTAGGGATCAAGATAGCAACAAATTTAAATATAAGCATTTTCCAAATATATTCATGTCCTGTGCTCCGACGAAGAAAGCTGGTTCCATGATTTTGGTTAGAGACACTGTGACATTCCATAAGAAACAAATAGAAACAGATCCACTAGGACGCTTTATTATCGTATCCTGCACAATCAATAATAAGGACTACACAATTGCATCAGTATATGCCCCGAACTCAGGCCAGATAAGGTTCTTAAATAAACTAATGAAAAAAATAAATAAGATTAAACAAGGAAAACTAATTATATGCGGTGACCTAAACTTAACAAACGACTTTAAACTAGACTCTAATTCTCAGAGTTCAAGAAAAGTTCTAACACTCAACAAATGGTTATTCACTGAAGGTCTATTCGACATTTGGAGATGTAAACACGGAATTGAGAGGGATTACACATTCTACTCTCAGACACACAAGTCTTACTCGAGAATAGATTATTTTCTAACTACAATTCATACAATCTCTGATGTTGAATTATGCACTATTGGCAATATAACGTGGGCCGATCATGCCCCTTTGTCCTTAACTATCTCCACACCTGATTTTCCAAAGAATAAATTTATTTGGAGGAATAATTCTTACATTATGAACCTACCAGAGGTCAAAAACAGACTCTATAAAAACTTAACTGAATACTTTAAGCTTAATGTAAACTCCACTACAAAGTGCTCAACCCTCTGGAATGCACATAAAGCTTATGCAAGAGGGCTATTAATCCAAGAGACTGCTAGATACAATAGAAACACGAAAGAAAACATCAAAAAAGTTCTCCAATCCATAGCAACCCTAGAATCCCAAGATAAATCGAACCACTCTCAGAACTTGGATATAAACACAAAACTAAAAGCAGTTAGGATAAAATTAGCTGAGTTATTGTCCGCAAAGTTTGATAAACAGATTAAAAGACTTAAATACAATTATTATTGTACTTACAATAAAGCATCTTCATTGATGGCCATGAGAGTGAAGGGTATCAACACTAAAGCTAGAATCCCCCACCTGATTAACCCACAGACAAAAGAAAAAATACAAAACCCACAAAGTATAGCAGATTCCTTTAGTAAGTATTATGAATCCTTATATAACTTATCAAATGACCCCTTAACAACACAACCAGACCCTGACAAAATAGACCTCTTTTTGAAAAAATGCAACCTCCCTCAACTACCACAGAATTGCATTACAGAACTAAACAACCCTATCTCTCCAAAAGAAATATCAGAAGCCATTACCTCCATGAAACTAAATAAATCCCCTGGGCCAGATGGTTTTACGTCAGAATATTACAAAACGTTTGAGTCCATACTTCTCCCCTATTTGGAACAATTCTTCAATGAATCAAAATTGAATGGACATTTCCCTAACGAATCTTTAGAGGCGACTATAGTGACTCTTCCGAAACCAGGGAAAGATCCGTCATGGCCATCTAATTTTAGACCCATATCCTTACTAAATAATGATGTGAAAATTTATGCTAGGATATTAGCTAATAGAATTTCGCTAGTCCTGTCCCACATTATACACGATGACCAAGTAGGATTTATGATTAATAGACAAGCAAATGATGGGGTCAGGAAAATAATTGATTTAATTCACTGGTCAAACAAAAATAAACATCCATCCATATATTTATCATTAGATGCAGAGAAAGCTTTCGATAGGATCCACTGGACTTATGCGTCTAAAGCAATGAAATCATTCGGCTTTCCTGATGAAATTATAAAATCCGTCTTTGCCCTATACAGCAACCCGAGCGCCTCAGTCCTGGTCAATGGCATTCTTTCAGTCCCTTTTCAGATAACAAATGGAACTAGGCAAGGTTGCCCCCTATCTCCATTATTATTCCTTATCTCATTAGAACCATTAGCAAAAATGATAAGAGACAATCTTTCCATCAAAGGCATCCCTATATCTAAAGAGAGCCAGAAAATAGGATTATTCGCAGATGACATAATCTTATCTCTATCTGAACCTCTCACTTCTCTCCCGATAGTACAAAATATTCTACACAGATTCGGCGAACTCACATATTACAAAGTCAATGAACCTAAATCTAATATTTTAAGCATTCATATTGACCCACCCACCAAGGAGCAATTAATGAGACGCTTCTTATACCAATGGGACCCACCGAAAATGAAATATTTAGGCATAATCTTAAACAAAAACATTTCGTGCATGGTGAAAACAAATTTCTCCACCCTAAAGTCAGATCTCCAATCCTCTCTAGATAAATATACGAAAGGTGAATGGAGTTGGATGGGTCGTTCCATCATATACAAAATGTTTATTATGCCCAGGGTTTTATATGTTATGCGATCCCTTCCAGTTTACGTGCCAGCCAACATACTAAACAGTCTTAATAAACAAATGACATCATTTATATGGGGTCAGTCTAAACCCAGAGTTTCCCTAGTGGCATTACAAAAATCTTTTAAACATGGAGGAATGGGACTACCCAATTATCATGCCTATTATAAATCTATTATTATCAGGCAATCCCTGGAATGGCTAATACCCCTAGAACAACAGAAACCATGGGTTAAGCTTGAATCAAATATTACTAACATAGAGAACTGGAGCACTACCCTATTAAATAAATCACGCTTCCAATTACTTAATAGACCTGGAATTCCCCCAACCCTCTCAATAGCGGGAAAAGTGTGGAGTTCGAGTATTATAAACATTGACAAAATTGAGGGTACCATGGACTCCCCGATACCACTCCAATCTCTCCAGCTCTTTCTCCCTAAACTGAACATTCTACATTGGGAGGATCTGGGCATTAAATACATCTCTGATGTACTTAGGAACAACAAAATGCTATCATTTGATGAATTACAGTCAAACTACAAAATACCCGAATCCGATAAAAAATATTACAACATTCTACAGAAGCACTTGCAAAAATTCCCTGAATCCTATTCTTCGCTCCCAAAAAGCCTCCATACTTGGTTCCTTGATCCTGTAAAGGAGAAAGAAAAGGGACTTAAAAACTTTTATTCCTATTTTAATGAAGACAAATGGTTAAACAAAAATTCGGGGATGGTACGATGGGAATCCGACTTGGGACAATCCTTCTCTGAATCTAAATGGCTGAATACATCCTTAAAGATAAAAAAAGCAACAGTATGTGCTAATTTATGGGAACATCATTGCAAGTTTGTCAATAGATGGTACTACACACCTAAAAAATTATCTTTGATTTTTCCTCACCTGTCGCCACTATGTTGGAGGGATTGTGGGGAACAAGGCTCCCTAAAACATATCTTCCTCACTTGTCCGGCCATAGTTACCTTTGTTTCAGAAGTAAAAAGTATGATTTTGAAATTGATCCCTCATTGCTCACAACCTAAAGATGAATTACTTCTATTACTTCTGGGTCTGGAAGATCTCCCAAAAAACATACAAACTCCGATTGTACACATATGTTTGTCATATAAAATGTTACTAGCCTCCAAATGGAAATCAAAAGAGATTCCACACATTAACGAATTAATAAATACACTGCTATCTCATTATAACTATGAGCTAATATTTTTTGGTCAAAAGGGAAAAAGAGATGAGTGTACAGCCTCATGGGAATCCTGGATTAAGCTTTATAAACCCCCATAGACCCTTACTATCTAAACTAAGTTATGATACAATTTAGCTTACTACACACAAAAGAGCGGTTCTTCGAGTGTATAAGACGGCTGACCCTTGTGACACCCTTGTGACACCTCGATTCTGAATTCTACCAAATACCAGACAACTGCCTGATTCAGCAATTTTGATTAATTTTGTAGAAGTTATGGAGACTCACTATTTTATTGTTTTATTGTTTTCCTTCTTATTGTTATTTTCTTGCTCTCAAATTTCAATTAAGGTCCCTTTGGACCTGATAGATCCTTTGTGAATATGCATGACACTGTTTGGATGAACAATTATGCTCCACCAGTCAAGGTTGTTATGCATGTTCATATGTAAACTCTGACACATCTGATGTCATAATATGTTATATGTTACATTTCTTATGTTTATAAAATTCAATAAAAACATTGTGAAACATAAAACATTCATCAATGTGTTTTACATTAAAAAGATCCGCATAAAACTCTTGCACCTTTTTTAAAATACCCTGTACATCATTCACTCCTTCAATGTTTTCTATTAACCTTCTATTTTCATGTATTTTCTTAAAAAAATACCTGGAGCAGGTCTCGTTTTCCTCAAGATGCTGTATTCGAGACCTAAAGATAATTTCTTTTCCTTTCTGCTCCAGGCACTTAGTTATTTCTTTTTTAAGATCATGTACCTCCTTCTCCACCTCCATCCCATGTGCTCTGAATTTGTACAGGGTTTGCAGACGAGTATTTAGGATATTATAAAATTCACGTTTTTCTTTAGCTTTCCTAACCCCAACACGGATAAAAAATTATTTTATTTTTAGTTTCATTTTTTCCCACCAGATACTGGTGGGAGTGTTGGGGTCTTTTACTCGTCTGCATTCCTTGTAAAAGGTGATAAAATCTGATAAAACCTGCGGATCTTCTAAAAGGGACACGTTTAACTTCCAGGCATTCCTACCAGTTCTCCTTTTAAAATCACTTTTAACTTTAAAATACAATAATTTATGGTCAGAAAAAACATTGGTAAAAAGATCACAGTTAAAAGGCAGTACTTGATAAGAACAAAAAATAAAATCTATCCTGGAGCTACAGCTTGCATTGCTCCAGGTAACACCGTCTTCCTCTGGTACGTTAAAATTACATTTTTTAAAAACATCAGTGAGATTAAAATCTAAAATCAAGTTTTTTAACATAAAAGACGTCTTATCATAGTTCCTACTCACTGCGTTCGAAAAACGGCGTTCTCCCCTTAAAATACAATTAAAATCACCTGATAAAACAAGAGGACTAGAATTGTTAATAAAAAGGGGTAAAATCTCCAACATTTTTATTCTTTCATTCTTATCAGGAGAACCATAAAAATTTAAAAACTGCCATTTAATACCATTAATAAAAGCGCTGACCAATAAAATTCTGCCTGGTAAAATTTCGTTAAAACTCTCAATTAAAACGTTCCCTTTAAAAAGTATGGCGACCCCTGCTGATCTGGACTCATTTGATCCAGACCAGACTGATGGACCGTGCACCCAATCATCTTCATATTCTTTATAATTTAATCTGTGCGGGATGCCACATTCCTGCAGGAAAAGGACGGAAGCAGCAAAAACCGACAAGTAATTAAATAGGGCAACCCTTCTTACTCTGGCGCTCACACTTCTCACGTTCAAGGACAGACCGGACAACTCAGCCATGGGAATGTACAAGAAAACGTCTTACACCTCTGATTCCCCCTCCGAAGCCTCATACCCCCCAAAATCTGACTCAACTGTACGCATAGAGGAAGCAGGAGAGGAGGCACCATCACTCAGCCGACCCCCCTCCTCCATCATGATTGAGGCATAGTTGTTCTCGGGCATCCTGGCAATCAGGGCTCCAGACTCATTGGGTTCTTCCACCTCTTGCCCCTCCATAGGGGTCGGGTGTTCACTTAGTTCCGTCTCTGGTACCTCAGAGACGGTCACCCCTGAAACCTCCTCCTGGCAGGGAGGAGGGGGGGTATCCCCTATGGGGACCTGTGGAGGAACGTCACTTGGGTTCCCTGCATCCGCAGGTACTTCCATCGGCTCCCCCTGGACCGCCTCCGAATAGAGTCTTCTGGAGCCCCTCCGCCTTTTAACCTTCACCTCTCCACCCGGATCATCGCTCTCAGGGGGACCCTGAGCCAGAGGTTGCTGAGGAGCGGATTCGGCCGCCGTCCGCTCCTCTCTTAACCCAGCATGCTCCTGGGGGCCAGTTTTTTCACCACTTGCACGTTTTTTGGCCATCCTCTGCTCTTTAGGGTCCCCTCCTTTTGCCTGAGGGGGGTCTTTCTCCTTCTCCATCTCACCGCTTACCTCTTGTGGGGGGGTAATCACTGGCTCTGCTTGCCTCGGCTGGTATCCCGGTTGCTGTCCTTGCTGCCTCCAGGGTTGCCACTGCTGCTCCGTCCTATGTCTGTGGGGACAAGAGGAGAAAAGGTGACCGAATTGTTGACAGAAATTGCACCTCCCTCCTCTTGTGCATTTCTCTGTCTCGTGCTGTGTGCTACCACATTTTTTGCATGTACTTTCACAGTTTTCTTTTGTGTGTCCATATCTGTGACACTTCCTGCAGTAGCTTGGCATCCCCGCATAAAAGAGGTCGCCACACATATTATTTATTTTAAAACGAGCTGGTGGTAGTTGTATTCCCCCTGGCAATCTGTCATCTTTTTTGCATGTAACCTGAAATCTCCACTTAGATGTCCAGATGCCACAGCTGTTCATGATTTTTCCTCTGCACTCAACCTTACTAAAATAGACTTGTAAAAACAACTCAACATCGTGTAGGTTGGCGAAAGGGGAATACATCTTTACTACCACCAGCTTAATATCGTCTAGAACGTGCTCAATAATCCGGACACCCTGAAGCTTTTTGTCTTTACTCGCAGCAGCTCTGGTAACAAAATCTCTGTGGATGCCATTTTGTGTGAACGTCACATCAAAAATTTTACGCTTCGGGTAGTCCTGGATTGCCAATATCTCGCCCTTCTGTATTCCGAAAACTCCTCCGAGCACGTCCTCTACTACGAATTTCAAATCGTCCGCCCTTTTGGTATCATCCGTGAGAATGACTCTCACAGTGTTTTTGATCCTTGCGTATGCCGGCACAGAACCTGGATCCGGATCATCATCCATGGTTCTAACCTCTCTCCACCCGAAGGTCTTGAGAGGCGATCGCCACTCGTTACCCTGGGACTAAGCCCTCTCCCCAATAGCAACAAGTGGGTGAAGCCCAGGCAATAAACCTGGGCGATCCCACAAGGCCGAGGAGAGGGGTACCCGAGTACCTTCTGACCAGATCTCCTGTATTACTACACTTGATCTTAGCCAAAAGGCCGAGAAGCGATAACCGTGAAAGGGGCGGGCCCAACAAGGTCCCCTTCATGGGCACTATCACTGCTTGCTGTCAGGGAGGCTGCCAGACAATTTCCCATGCACACTCTGGGCTGGGGGGCAGTCAACCACCAGTACACACAGCAGAACCTAAACCCATACCATTATTGCTAAGCAGCAAGACAGGGGCCCATTGCACTCCCACGGGGCCTTTTTAAATGCAATCCATAACCCGGATTTGCCAGGAACCCTTCTTACTCCTCCTACTTGCATGTGACACTGGGCTTAGGATCTGCATAGGAAACACACACACAAGCACACACCTACCTTTGTTGCCTGCAGATGCCTCCTTGGCTGTCCCCAAACGGTATCAAACCAACACCCACGGGAAGCTGTAAGCATAGAGGACATGCCTGCACCCTATTGGACTTACTTGTGTGGGTTAAATCCGGGTTATTTGACAACCTATGGCGGTGATGGTTCTGCTCAGGCAGAGCAGTGCTGATGCTCCTCATAAAGCTGTCGCTGCTGTGAAGGTTCTAGGCGACATCACAATCCCTATGGTTACATACACAACAAAGCTGGGTTGTTGTTGTTTACACTCTGCAAGGCCTGTGGAAGTGAGTGACATCATAGCACTGTAGTTCTAAGGGTTCTAGATGGATGCAACAATCTCCTGTTGCTTCTATGAAGGCCATAATAGACGACATCACCAACCAGCTCCATAGTCACATACACAGCTAAGGTGAGATGTTGTTTACACCTAGTGATGTCAGTGGTATTGAGTGACATCACAGCACAGTGCTAAAGCTCCTGGGCCTGGACACAGCAGCGGCTGCAATATCTCAACGGAGAATACGTTTATATATATATGTGTGTGTGTGCGCGTATATATATATATATATATATATATATATATATATATATATTTCTCCGCCGAAATCACTTTTAAACCCATTTCCACCTTTTTTTCCCTTCTCTTCCTCTTACTTTTTTTTCACGTTTTTTTACGTTTTTCTCCTTTTCGCCTCTTTTCTGGGCGTATTATTCTTCTTTTTCTTCTTTTTTTTCGTCTAATGCATACCCTATCAGTGCAGCAATGCTTATTCAATACCGCCAGCAGATGGAGACACTGGGGGATAATTTTCTGAGGATTTATACTGATTTTTCCTGTCTGAATTTGTCGCACAGAAAGTTGCAGGCCAAATATGTGTGACATTTCTGCGACTTTAGCTTCTAGAGCATTTTTACAACATTATACATAGGTGCTGAATACATAAAAAGCGACTGTTCAGCGACAGACAAGTCGCATCGGCTAAAAGTAGGCCAGAATGTCAGTCCATGTTGGAGCAGGTTTAGATACAGTCTAAAGCATAGATCTCAAAGTCTGTGCACAGAATTTAGCAAGGGCCTCGCACCTTCTGATGCATTAGGTAGGAGCACAATAGCATAGCCTAACCCTCTGTACTTTGGTCTATATTGATGCGGGACATAGACAGCCAGCTGATGACCAATCCATTAGTGCAATGGATGGCTGGAAGCATTTGTCTTTGCCTTTGCAATACCACAGAAGCAATGCATGGTCAATGTACAGCAATGACACACCTGTGTGAACAGCCAGGAGACCCCCCATGTTATGTTACATAGTTACATAGTTACATAGTTAGTACGGTCGAAAAAAGACATATGTCCATCAAGTTCAACCAGGGAATTAAGGGGTAGGGGTGTGGCGCGATATTGGGGAAGGGATGAGATTTTATATTTCTTCATAAGCATTAATCTTATTTTGTCAATTAGGAACATTCAGCACCCACCCGCTATAAGGCAGCTGCCTATCATGTCATGCCCTACCTACCTGCACAGGTGTGCTGGCTGCTCAGATGATCCAATTAAGGAGGCCATTTAGTCAGCAGCAGCAGAAGTCCTGTGCCTGGACGCTCCAACAGCGGCCAGAAACAAGCAGAAGCAGAAGCAGCAGCAGGAGCACCAGCTTTTGTTTTTTGGCTGCAGCAGCAGCAAGGCCCACAGGGCTGGCTAGCTGGCTAGCCAGCAAGCAGGTAGCAATGAAAGTAGGAATCTTTCTTTTTAACCCTGTAAGGGGGTGGTGCACTGTACCCGAAGATACTGCCATATCGGGTCAATGCATAGGGCGACGGAAGCAAGCTTCGAAATCGGCCCCCGTTCTCAAAAATCCATTTAATATATGGTCCCCAGATAGGGGACGTATCAGATATTAAACTGATAAGAACAGATTTTTTTTTTTTTTTCCTCAGTTACAGACTATTGTTTGGACGATCATCAGGTCACCTACCAAGACTCGTCACTTAAAACAATATCTGAAAAAACATCATACGGAAAAAACTAACTAAGGGAACCGAGTGCCAAGAAAAAGTGACCAAACAACAAAACAAAAAAACATGTCAAAAACAATCACAGAAATTGGTCAAAAACTTACAGCTTTCTCCTTTACGTACTTCTTATAAATTTTTCCATCGTGTATGCATCCAGATTTTCTCCGCTTCTTCTTCACCAATTCTCTTTTTGTCCAGTAGAAAGATAGTAAAAATCCTTCCTAAAAACAATCTTTTCAATTCCCTCGGAGAAATAACAACATTTTTAAAAACAAGCAAATTGCGTGAGTCCCATAAAACCTCTTTAAAAACAGAAAAAAGAATCCAATTAGTACGTGTATCTTCCTTTTTACTAAGATCTTGACCAATAAAAACTTTCTCAAAAGAAAAACTGTTATATCCAGTGAGTTGGATTAAAAACTTCTTTAAAAACATAAAAAATTCTTTTGCATAAAAACAGTCCCAATAAAGGTGCACTAAGTCTTCTCTACCTCCACAACCCTCTCTTGGGCATCTGTCACTTATTCTCAAACCTCTTCCATTTAAAAAAGATCGGGTTGGGAGGCAGCCATGAAAGGACATCCAACTAACGTCTTTTTGTCTGTTTGATAGTCCAATAACTTTAAAAAACTTCCAAATCTTCACAGACTGAGCATTAGTGCAGAATGGTACTTCATATAATCTCTCATTTTTCCTTATTTCTTGTTCTATTTTCTTTTTATCAGG